>NC_089859.1:22066303-22331303 GCF_036373705.1 Amia ocellicauda
CTGTTTGCTGTTTCCTGTGTTGGCTTTTTATCAGGCTAATTCTGAGGCAGCATTATAACCATAGAAACTACTGAAGCCGTCATTGCAATGTGGTTTTAAATATTTCCATCGCTGGCGTGTTTCTATGCTACACAGCAGATTTAAAATATAACAAATCTTTCATGAACACATCCCATTGCTATTACTCAGTTTAAAACATACCAACATTTCTCCCCCAACATAAAAACTATTGATAATGTTTATGAATCGCTGATCTAAAATAACTGAAGGAAGGGAAAATGTAATAACAGTTAACTGCCAAAGTAAATCAATCAATCAAATGTGTTATATCCATATTAACGGTGAGTGAGGTTGCTTTTCTGCCGTTTCAACCCATTTCTGCAACTTCTGAACTGAAGGGGAACAAACAGTCCTTATTATGTTTGATTTAATTTCTTTGTTTTTTCTTATTGTTTATTCCTGAATGCATGTCATAAGGAAAGTGTCAATCTCAGACTATGAAAAGATTTGCACACGCTCAGTAACGATCGCACAGGAGGCCTTGAGGTCTCGGAAACTTGGATCAGCGCAGAGTGGGTCCATTAAGCAATCCATTTCTCCCCTCGCACGCAGACACGCTTAATGAGAAATCAAGATCTCATGGCTGTGGTGGCCTTGCGCTGTCATGCTGTATGTCCCAGACCTATTTCCAGATCAAATCAGTGTTGTGAGGAGATTCATTCAAGTAGTCGAGGCAAGGAACGAATCTCTGGTTTTGAAGCAGCAGCCCAAATCCTTGAATAATAATAAGAAGAATTGTAGTAGTCGTAGTACCCCAACCATATATGTATTTATTTTGAAATCCCAACTTAGTTAACCCAGTAGAAGTAAAACCCAAAACTCAGAAAATCATATAAACAAGTCTCTGCTCTCTCTCTCTCTCTCTCTCTCTCTCTCTCTCTCTCTCTCTCAGAATGGTGATTCCATGCCTCAGGGTGTCAACCAACCAGTCCAGATAAACTTCAAATATAAAACATTTCTCCCAGAGCCTTATTTTTATTCTCACATGATTTCTCACGACACTATATTGCGATTCTTGCGAGAGCGCGGGTTATGAAATGTGAGACGGAGTGATGCTCGCCCCTGTTTTGAATGATCTTCTGTTATCTATACAGGAACTCCTGAGGTAATCTATGACTGTTTTCCCAGGTGCTCGGACGCAAACCCAACCTCCCAGACGGAGACGATAATGATGACAACGTGGCGGACATCTCCAACAGGAAAATGGCCAAACTGTACATGGTATGGTATCCCTGCTCCTGTACTGTTCATGTATGTAGTCTGTTAAGAGGGACATGTGTGTGATTAAAAAGACCGCTTGACAGGGCACACTGCTCTGACCTAGAGCACGTCTATTCAAAGGTATGCAAATATATGGTAAAGCCCTCAAGATCCATTTGCAAGGCTCAGAAAAGTGGAGTGTTATTTCCCACGGGCCGCTCTAACGGTTTGGGTAACATGTTTCGCACCCTGTGCTTCAAGATCAGGGGAACACCTCATTGGTTTGCCCTTTAATTCCATACAAAGATGGTTTCTTATTAGAGGAATAGGTTTGTTATTATTTGTTAAATTGATGTTGTGTTTCTGCTCAAAATAACATTGTGTGGCTTAATGCCTGTGTATCTAGGTAAGAGATGTGGGCAGGAAGGGTAAACGAAAGCATTTGATCTTGGGTATTTACCAGAACATGAAAGACATCATATACACTTGACATCCTACATATTTGTGTGTTAGGTGTCGGATGCCTCTGGGTCCATGCAAGTGTCGGTCGTGTCTGAGGAAAATCCATTCTCACAAGAACAGCTCCTGTCAGAGGAGTGCTTTATTTTGGACCATGGGAAAAGCAGAATTATTTTTGTGTGGAAAGGTAAGGCTTGCTATTATCTTCTGTAACCTCATATGTGCTTTGACTAGGACACATATTTTCAGCTTCTTGTCAAAATACCTTTTTCCCCTTCAGCTTATTTTCACCATATTTTGCACGACACAAGTTTGAACTGTTTGAATTCGACTCTGTGTTTATCTGTCTGTATTTATGTGTGCATCTCTCAAACGTAAATGTAAAACACAGTTTATACATCTCCATGTGACCAATCTATACATCTCTTTCTCATTCAGGCAAAAACGCAAACCCAGATGAAAGAAAGGAAGCAATGAAGACAGCAGAAGGATTCATTAAACAGATGGGATACCCTGCGAATACTCAGGTGTGTATGTATCTATCCTGACAATGCAACTGAAACACCCTGCTCTACCTCCTGTCAAAGACCTTTGAGTGAAATCCTAAAGGAGAGAGTTTTTGTTTGACTCCAGATCCAAGTCCTTCCAGAAGGTGGAGAGACTCCCATCTTCAAGCAGTTTTTCAAGAACTGGAGGGAAAAGAATCAAAGCGAAGGATTCGGAAATGTGTACGTCACAGAGAGGATCGCCAAGATTGAACAAGTGCCCTTCGATGCCTCCAAACTCCACGAGTCGCGTCACATGGCTGCTCAGTACAACATGGTGGACGATGGGAGGGGAACGACCGAGGTAATCCATGTTCAGCGCAGACAGAGAGTGAAATGCTTCTGTTATCATCATCATGTTATTATCTTCCTTATTTTGTGTTCTGATATTTACGGCATAAATACTGATAAAACAAAATACATGTTGTTTTCAAACTCAAAGAAATTTCTTCCATTACTTACTTCACTGCATGATAATATAATTGAGTCTGTATCTGTATATACATATCTTGGGATTTTAATTGATGACATTCTCTCCTTTAAGACACATATTCTACACTTGGTAAAAAACTTGTGTTTGCTACTTTTATGCCTGTTTTAGATTAGATTTACATGCATGCTTCTTGTCAGTCCTTATATTCTCTGGTCACTGTTTACCATGGTGCTTTAAGGTTCATTACTAATTGTAGAGCGCTCACTCATCACTGTGTTCTGTACAATAGAGTGGGCTGGCCTTCATTGTCGACACGTAGGCTCTCTCATTGGTACTTTTTATTTTACAAAGCTATTCTTGGTTTGACACCATGCTACCTTTGTGAACTTATCTGCAAACAAAGTTATAAAAACTACTGCTTACGATCACATGATCTCTATTTACTGGCAGTTTTTATTTGTTGATGCCCATCTTTGCCAGGACACTCCTGTAAAAGGGATTTTTAATCTCAGTGAGTTCTTTTCCTGGTTAAATAAAGGATAATATATTTTTTTTTAATTGCATGGAAACATCACAATACTTATTCAACCCACCTTAACTCGAGGCCATGGTTACTGTAATTCTTCAACCAAAACAAAGAAACCCCATCGTTATTGTTCCCTTGACGAAGGCTGTTCTGCCAGTGCTGTCGTAGAAAAGGCCGATGGCAGTGTGTTTTGTGAGGTCATAAATTGTAGACATGTTTTTGTGGGTAGATGGTGGATAACACCTTAGTTTGAAACCAGTTGTGTTTCTACTCGTGTGAATGGTGTCTGTGGCCACAAAATTGGCTCAGGGGCATTGGTTGAATGAATAATTAAACATAAAGAAGCCTGCTCTTTCAGTTCTCCAACGCTTCAGTTGCAAAGCACAAAATACCATACGGGAGCACAATCCTACCGAACATACAGCTTTGCCTTTGAACTAAATAACAGTTAAAATGTCACACTATCAGACGAATGGGTTATAGCAGCTCAAATTCACAGCAGTGTCCCTGCACCAGTTATTCACAAAATAAATACTGCCAAGCTGCTTTCTTAGCGCTTTTATGATCTCTGTGAACATTAAGATAGGAAACAGCAACTACCCACTGTTTTTCACACCTTACAGGCGATGAGGCTGCCATTAAGAGTTCATTTATATGTGTATATGTGTTATAGATATGGAGGGTCGAAAGCAATGGCAGGATCCCAGTTGACCCTAAAACATATGGGCAGTTCTACGGGGGAGACTGCTACATCATTCTGTATACGTACAAAAATGGGCAGATCATCTATACCTGGTGAGTTAAGAACTTTCTTCCATTCCAGTCAAAGATGAGAGTACAATGTTGTTGTTTTTTTCTGTTTATTTAATGTCTCAGGAAGAAATTAATTTATAAGAACAAAGGTGACATTGTTTTGGGTTGCAAAAGTACTTCTTGGCAATGTACTCCAATTAGGCACACACACAAGTACATTTCTGCTTTTTACAGCTCAGTAATGGCAGTTGGTAAACACTAGATTTCACAATGCCAAGAGATACAGCAAACAGGGAACGCTGGTTAAGAAGAGATAAGCTAAACATATCTTTGTATCTTATCCCTTATGAAATTTACATTCACATGTGAAGTCTATATAAAAGACTGCGTTTTCCATCTGCTGAGATCATTGAATAATTCTACCACCATGGCAGGACTTTATACAGGAAAAACGGTTGCAGATCACATGACAAAGAAACAAAATGGTGACACCGTGTAACACCCTTGAAAGTGCCAACCAGTAGACTCCGCTGGTTAAGTGACATATGAGAGGTTATTAATACTAACTTTGACACATTGAGTGGTGTTAAAACTTGCTCAAGTGTTAAGGTCGATTAACTATATACGGATTGCACCCTGACCAAAAATGTCACATATTTTCGGCTTTTGGTTTTAAGCAAAAGCAGAAGAAAATGTAATTAATTAATGCAGATGATTGACCAATAATATGGTGATTAAAACACGTTGATAATGACCAATAACAACAGATTTAGCTCCCACGAAACTTCCTTAATTCATTTTTAAGTGTCAAATAGCCTATATTCCATTTTCATTGATCTGGGGATTGGAAATATGTAGGCTGATGACATGAGAATTGAAATGTCACCCTATGCTTTTGGTTTTACATTCTTCCTCCCTTCTAAAGGAACAATGTGACCAGAATAACCTATAACCTGATTATCTCTCAAAACTGTAGGCAGGGATCCAGCGCAACACGAGACGAACTCACAGCGTCTGCTTTCCTCACCGTCCAGCTGGATCGATCGCTCGGAGGACAAGCGGTTCAGGTAGAACACGTGTTATTACATGCCTGTAAATAATGTAAACTCAATAAATGGGAATGCCAAAGCAGTTATTGTCATCCCGTGATGTAGGATGTGTTGCCTATATAATCTTATTGTAGACGAGACAGACTTGTTCTGCTTTCATTCATTTCAGTGTGTGTGTGTGTGGGGGGGAGGGATACTGCTCAAAAAGTTGTCGGTTAATGTTCCCACTTCTCCATTTTGATGAATTCCCAATTCTCGGTCAGCTTGCGTGACAGACGTCCTGGCAGAAACCCTGACTTGAAACGACTGGAGATGATAAAAATAGAACCATTAAACTATATAACTAATTAAGAAAGTAAATAGTTGAGAGAGAGAGCAGTCAGCAAGGAGAGGAGTCATAAACCGCATGCGTGCCGAGACAGGCCACCCATGGAGCATCTGAAGAAGAGGAGTCACACAGGTGGAGTGAGGAAGAGCAAACACAAGGATCTTTAATGGGCGGCTTCCTGGTGCAGGAGAAGGCTGCAGTCATCAAACCCTGCAGGGACCATGGGCCAGGGGCCAGGCGGCGGGGTGAATCCTGTAGACGTTATGTCAGAAACAGCGTGCAGAGGGTGCCAGTCAACAGTACAGAGAGGAGAGGGAGGAGTGGAGGGCACCCACTGGGTCCATTGAATGAGAGGATGAAGAGACACAAAGGAAAGGGAGACAGAGAGATTAGAACAGGGGGAGGAAGAAAAAGGGATGTAGAGAAGGTTCCTGGAAGGCTCCCATTCTGACAGTCATTCCAAACAATCTCATAAACATAACCGAAACGCTTACACTTGATTGGGGTTGTAAACTACTTTACTATTAATAAGTATCCAATTAAGAGCACACAGACACAGGTTAGAGTATGTGTGACTCAGTCTGATCAGGACTATTACACAAATGACACGAGCTGTCAAACTGCCATCTAGAGGCCGTGGATGGTAAGAGTCTTATTTGATGACTTCTCATGACCCTGGTGAGAATTGTCCTGGCCTTTGGGAAGCAAAGCAGAGCCCCAGTTTCCACACTCAGCCAATCCTAAATCCTAAGTCCTGGCTCTTCACATCAATTCTGATTACCGTCTCGGTTTGGTTTCAGGTCCGAGTGTCGCAAGGCAAGGAGCCGGCACACCTGTTGAGCCTGTTCAAAGACAAGCCCCTGATTGTGTATAAAAACGGGACGTCGAGGAAGGATGGACAGAAGCCCGCTCCGCCCACCCGCCTCTTCCAAGTGCGGAAAAATCTGGGAACCATCACAAGAATTTCTGAGGTAAAAATCATAAAATTAAAAGTAATAGCAGCAGCCTGGCTTGTGACTCGGTTTGGAGAATGAACTGGAGAATAATTCCAGATATTACAAATAATATAAAAAACGATTTAATTAGCATTTTAAATAATAAACCAAAGCCCTGACTAAAGGTCAAGCACTACTATGTGGCTGTTAACATGGCCAAGACTACGGGGAGGTTTAAAGCAACCATGACTAAAGTAACAAGTCTGGAAAATGGTGCTTACCAGAATAAACATGAACTATAATATAGTTCACAACAATTGACAAAAGAAAAGTACTCTGTGTGTGTGACTTTTAGTGTGTTGCAGCTCTCTGAGTCCCTGTTTCATCCCTGCAGGTGGAGGTCGATGCCCAGTGCCTGAACTCCAATGATGCCTACCTCCTGAAGCTCCCGAGAAACCATGGCTTCATCTGGATAGGCAAGGGGGCGAGTGACGAAGAGGAGAAGGGAGCCCACTACATTGCCGGAGAGCTGGGTTGTAAAGCAGGCAAGATTAAAGAAGGGGAAGAACCAGGTAAGGTCAGGGTGTCATGAATGTGGGCGTTTGTGACTGTGCATTATAGAGCCCCTTGCATCCTTCGCACTTTTCAAAGTCAAGTTGAGATGCTGTTACTTCTTCTGCTGCATCTCTGGAAACTCCCAGCACAGCCTTGTGATTTGGCGGTGCCATCTTTGGTTCAATACGAAAGGGAAATCACAATTTTCTAAAGTAATACAGAAACAGGATTTAGACAGCATAGTTTGATAAGAAAATGTCCAATCGAGAGGAGGCCATTCGTGATCCAAGGACCCTATCCAGTCTATTTTTCAATGTTCCCAAATTGTCTCTTCAACCACATCGCTGGGGAGTTTGTTCAGATTGTGACGCCTCTCTGTGTGAAGAAGTGTCTCCTGTTTTCTGTCTTGAATGCCTTGAAGCCCAATTTCCATCTATGTCCCCGGGTGCGTGTGTCCCTGCTGGTTTGTTTGTCTTACAATAACACACAGTCCTTTTTTTATATATTTTTTGGATTGAAAAAGTATTCCCACCTGAATGATTTGTCACTTTTGGCGAAACACTCAAAGCTCGTAGTAGTCTTATTTGGAAGTTGCCAGTCTTTGCTAATGTTCTCACTCTTCCACAGAGGACTTCTGGACGGCTCTGGGGGGGAAGAAAGAGTACCAGACCTCAGAGCTCCTAGAAAGCAAGTCCCTCACCCGGCCTCCTCGCCTCTACGGCTGCTCTAACAAGACCGGCAGGTTCATCGTGAGTATCAACGGATACGCCTGCTTCCCGATTTTGTCAAGAATGCGATTGAGTGCATTTAGAATCATTCAAAATAAAATACATATCTTTTTACCATGAGACTAAAAGATGTGCCAGCAAAAATAAATGATTGTTGGGCATGTGTTAATAACAAACCGTTGGAACAGGTAATCTTATTATTTAATGGTAATTGGACTATAAGGCGTCAATGGATATGAGTTTTATTTACAATAGGTAATGTGTAATTTATTTGGGATTTATGCATTAATTAATTAATTCATTCATTCATTCATTCATTCATGTACTTAGATTGAAGAGGTACCAGGGGAATTCACACAGGATGACTTGGCTGAAGATGATGTAATGCTGATGGATGTTTGGGATCAGGTATGAAATCACAGATAAGCTTTTATAGGGAGGATATTATATACACACACACACACAAGAGTTTTCACCAGTCAAATTATTTAACCAAATAATAAACATGATTTAATAGAATCACGTTATTTTCTTAATCTGCTATCTTATGTGCCAGAAATGTATACTGTGCTACAATTAATGCATACATTACATATATTGAAGAACAAAAGAAGTGACAACCTCTTGTTTACTTGTTTTCTTGTGTGTTTTCTTTTCTTTTTTCATGAAGATCTTTCTCTGGATTGGAAAAGATGCAAATGAGGTGGAGAGAACCGAGTCATTGAAATCAGGTAAGGAATGATAGATACTGAACACTTGATGCTGCTTCAATTTGAATGTGAATATCCTAAAATATGCAAGTTACATCATTATTATTCTAATGAGGGATTATTATGTTAGAGCTTGTGGCTCCGTGATGATCGCCAAGCTGATGTAAATATGGTGATGTTTATAGTCAAAAGGTTGTATATTTGAATTCTAATGACCCCCTAGATTTAAGAATATAAGAGAGAAGATGTATGTTCAAAATATTTAAACAGGATGAGAAAAAACAGCTGTTCAAAATTCCAGAACAGCAACAGGGATGGTGAGCAATCAGGAATACATTACAAATTATACAGCAAATTATCCTTCAATTATCTCTGTGTCGAGGTGTTAAACAACCGAGAACAGGCTGCCATCCATCTCTCTGTCCCCATACTTTGTATACCTTCCCCACGGTGAAGAAACTGCTCTACAATATAGCTGAAGTTTAAAGCAGCATCACTGAAAGTACTGACACAGTATTTTTAATTAAGTACAAGTGATATGAAAAGAAAAGGAACAGAAATCACATTTACATACTTACTGAATGCACCACAAATGATATCGTATTGCATTTGTGTTTCTGTTAACTTTTCAAGGTCAATATATTGATCTGAACATCGGTTTATCAAACCCTTATGTTTGCCACTGCAAACACATCTTGTGCTCTCCCAAATTATTCACACAACACATTTTTTAACATCTATACTTGTGTTACTGGTTTGTGCCGTTTTTTTCGGTTTGTAAGTGTGTTTATTGTTCCAATATCCATATATTGTTTATATATCCCAATTCCAGCCAAGAATTACATCCAGACTGACCCTTCCGGACGGGACAAACGAACCCCGATAGTCATCGTGAAACAGGGCCACGAGCCGCCAACTTTCACTGGCTGGTTTATGGCGTGGGATGCCACCAAGTGGGAGAACGACTCGGTGACCCAAGCCATGACTTCCCTCAAAGTTGCATAAAAGCATGAGACAACAACAAGAACAGACATCAAGTCACACACACACACACACACACACACACACACACACAAAATACACATCTAATTTCCTGCTTTGCTAGAATTGCTGAAGTAAAGATAGAGTCGTTTTTTGGAAAATATTTGTGCAATACGTATGGCATATATTTACTGCTGGAAAGAAAGGGATATATTTGTATAAGCCACAGTCACAGGACATGAAAGTAAAAATCAATTCAGTATTGTTTATTTATCTATGTGTTACTGCACAGTTTCTCAAATGAAATGCCTGTACGCTTATTGCTGGAAAACACAAATAAACCTCTGAGAAAACAAATCAAATGCTCGCTGTTTGAATCAGTTATTAGTGTTTTGCTTTAACAAAAATATATTTCCTTTTCTTTACAAAATATAAAGGTCAAACAAATGTGTGCTACATTTTTGTAACCACCAGGGGGCACACAGACCCAAATCAAACCACAAACAGATCTAGTTGGACAAAATACAACATCCAGTTGTAGTAAGTTATACCTGCCATGTCTTATTTAAAAATACAAAGAATTACATAGAAAGTATCCCAGTAACATCTTGGCTTAATGTCGCATTATTCCTTCTAGGCCATAATTGTCTTTAAGGCCACTTTTAAATATCACACTGTCGCTGTGCAAGCAGGGACAAAAGGCCAGCGCTGTGGCTGGAGATGGCTTGAAAAATTAACTTTACATTTTAAGGAACGGGCACAGGTACTGTGTATATCACTGTTATATCATTACGCTTTTAAATAAAGGCACCTGCGATCATATCATATACATTTTGTAATGTTTTATGACTTGTACTGAACTGTATTTTTGAACTCTGTATTACGCTTCTATTTTGTAAGTCGCCCTGGATAGGGGCATCTACCAATAAATAAATAAATAAATACATACATACATAAATAATAATACATTCTCTATCATTATAATTCAATGTCAGTTTTCCAGGTACACCACATGGCACTACATTTTACTGTGTGTTTACCATAATACAACCATCTACACTTTACTGTGTTTACTGGGCTACACTGCACTGTACTACAGTGTGCTGTATTATTCTTTGATACAATACTATAGTACACTATATTGGATAGTCTACTAATATACTGTAGACTGTTATATTGTACTGTAACCTGCTATACTGTACTACACAATAACTTCACAACTACAACTACTGCAATCATATTAAGTTTAATCCGTGTAGCACAACAGCTGTGTGAGGAGTTAGTGGTTGTTGTAACATATTATTATTATTTGAATAAGTAGTAGTAGTAGTAGTAGTAGTAGTAGTAGTAGTGCAGTGCTAGTAGTAATAGTAAATAACAATGAGAAGAACTTGTGGAATAATGTAAGTCTACGCAGGGCATGTTCTGTATAGCCAGTACACATACAGGCTATATCATGAAATATGTAACAGAAATTCACAATTTCCTACAATATTTCCATCACGAATAAAGGTTCAATGAAACTGTGAAATGAACTAAAATGTCTCATCTGTGCGCAGCATCTTTATATCAGTTCACAGGCCTCTGCAGTTAATAATGCCTGTCAAACAGCATTCTTATTTTATATCAGCTTTCAACTGTATCAGACATTGGGAATTGGCATTATGAAAACGGTTTGTGTTGATGTGTGACAAAATGTCAACAAGACAAATCAAGAAGCTTCTCAAAAGAAAGTCAACTACAAAATGTGGATTACACAGGAAAGTATATAGACAAATAAAACACCACCCCCATTTTAGCCTATATCATGCAGAGGAAAAATAAATAAATTGTTAATCTTACAAATATATGTTATTTGGTTGTATTTGAGTTAGTTCAGTTTATTTTACGTTCTCCAGGTGCCTCGTTTTTTGTTAGCAAAGTTTGGGATGTTCATAATTGTCATGACTATGTCATTATAATTGTTGTGTACAAGGCTGTTTCTGTAAGCTGCCCAAAGCATGCATGCACGTAATGCACACGATTCTTTGTTGGTTTTTGTTTCTTCACATTTATGAGTTGTCATTTTGAAATACAGCCCATCATGTGTAATTATGAAAACGTTTTGTGTTGATGTGTGACAAAACATCAACAAGGCTAATCAAGAGGCTTCTCAAAAGAAAGTTAAATACGAAATATGCATTTTGCAGGAAAGTATGTATCTTAATAAAATATCTCAATTTTAGCCTATGTAATGCAACATTTAAATTGCTAATCCTAACGATTTGATTGTAATTCTGAAATTGTTTATCTGTAGCCTGCTGTTGAGCACTGGAAACAAAGATAATGTTAAAAAGCTGCTGTTGCTGATGTATTTTAAGATGATGGCCCGGCCCTAACTGTCGCCCAGCCGGGGACCCGCGACGCGCACTTCAAAAGAAAACAAAAACAAAGGGTGCAGTCCCGCGTCCGGCCGCACGGTGGCAGTGTTTACTGAAACAGTGAGTACACATCTCAGCTATAATTCACACATTGAGTCTTAAACTGTATCAGAGACCTTACAACATCTTTCATGAGTTGACATTTATTATTATTATTATTATTATTATTATTATTATTATTATTATTATTATTATTAATAATCACTGATTTGGGGAAAGCAGTGCTGCGTGGGGTTGCGTCTAAACTTACAGTCCATAAATAAAACGACACAATCAGCAGGTGTTTACTATTTTGCCCTAGAAATACATGTAGGAAGTTATTCAGTGATTCGCTTCAACTTTGAGCTCAGTGCTTAAGTTCGTTAAAGGGGAAAAAGGTCACTATTACACAACTTACACAAGAGTGTCGGCTGATGGCCACCGTAATGACTGGGTTAAATGCTCTCTATTTATAACAAACAGTATTAAAATGGAGACACACGCACACACACATACAAACGCATGAATAAAAGACCCGCCATAAAACCGAGGTGCCCGCAGCCTGCCAACAACTTCAGAACACTGACAGCAACAGGTGGAGGGAGGAGCCTGCGCAGACCCAGCCGAGTGACATTCCCCTTGGCCAATCAGAAACGTGAAAGAGCCGAGCGCCTCTTCACTAAGCAACCAATCGGCCCTCAGATATGCCCACGCAGCCAATCAGCGGCCAGGCGTTGTGCGGGTAGGGCGGGCCCCGCGGTGTGGCAAAGGAGCGGAGACTCGGCTCCTCCAGTGCCGCTGCGGACAGAGCCGCGGACGCATGTCGTACACGGGCGTCGCCGCGATCTCCACGCAAGCTGCTCGGCTGACATGCCACCGGTTGTCACTGTCGCAAAGTGAGGGTAAGTTTGTGTCACGGCAGTGTGTCAGTCAACTTCGTATAAGTGAGCAGTGTGTGTAGTTTGTGTGCATCATGCGTGTGAGCCCGCAGACACATGTGTGTAAGAGCGAGCCGCATGCATGCACGTATCGGCTGTGTTGTGACAAATAAAGCTAGATTGTGATTGTGAGGTCTGCGGGGCCATTGTGATCTCATGCGTTTGAACTAGAGTGGGTCTGTTCACTGTTACATTGTTGCGCCTAGTAACACACACACACACACACACACACACACACACACACACACACACACACACACACACACACACACACACACACACACACAGAGACACACACACACACACACACACACACACACACACACAGAGACAGACACACACACACACACACACACACACACACACACAGAGACAGACACACACACACACACACAGAGACAGACACACACACACACAGAGACAGACACACACACACACACACACACACACACCGCAAACTCCGGTTGCGTAACGGCTCCTGCGTTGTGCAGATCGGGTGCAAACGGAACACCTTCCCATTCAAAACGCAGAGAGAGGTGTCTTAGTCATTTGTTTTGATGCTTCCACAGAGGTTGTGTTTGAAATTAGCCTAACAAATGCAGGGTGGTGACTGCCCGGGGCTACCCATTCAGAAGCGCATTAGTTAGGCATCTCACTTGACCCTGCTGTTTATTTGTCATTCATTACTTACAGCCCAGCAACGTTGAGTTCAATGCAAAAGCCATCCAGATTGACTTTATTCTCTGGATGAGAAGCTCTAGTGGTTTTTGCTGTGATCAAGAACATAGGCAAACTGTCATTTTAATAATGGCTAAACCCAGCCTTATTTGTTTTTTTTTTCTTGTTTGTTTTTCAAGAGTACATTCCCTTGATTAATTTACTTATTTGTTTTCTCTGTTTGAATAGGTAAAACCTGCAGTCCTGTTACGATCTCTCAAGTGTAGTTCGCACTTGCTGGAAAACAGAGCACAACTTTTGTGGTATTTTCAACTTTCCCCCCCCCCTTTTTAAAGTGCTCTTTCAAAGATGGGGAATGGATTATCTGAGCAGACCCCCATTTTGTCAAGTCTCCCGTCTTTTCAGTCTCTCCATATTGCCATCCTTGGCCTTGACTGTGCGGGGAAAACGACAGTTCTGTACCGACTGCAGTTTAACGAATTTGTCAACACTGTGCCGACGAAAGGATTTAACTCGGAGAAGATCAGGGTGACTCTGGGGAGTTCCAGGACAGTGACTTTCCATTTCTGGGACGTGGGAGGGCAGGAGAAGCTCCGGCCCCTGTGGAAATCGTACACGCGCTGCACGGACGGCATCGTCTTCGTCATAGACTCGGTGGACTCGGAGAGGATGGAGGAGGCCAAGACGGAGCTGCACAAGATCACGCGGATCTCGGAGAACCAAGGGGTGCCGGTTTTGGTGATTGCCAACAAACAGGACCTGAGGAACTCCCTGTCCCTCTCGGAGATCGAGAAGATGTTGGCGCTGAACGAACTGAGCTCCTCCACGCCCTGGCACCTGCAGCCAACGTGTGCCATCATCGGCGACGGGCTCCGGGAGGGCCTGCAGAAGCTCTACGAAATGATTCTGAAGCGGAGGAAAATGTTAAGACAGCAGAAGAAGAAGAGATGACTCCCGTCCTTCCTCATGGTCGTTGTTGTTTTTGTTTTTAAGAAGTTCACATAGTCCCACTGCGGGTGTGGAGCCGTTTTGGTGGCCGTTTGCCTACAGCACGTCGACTGGTTCTCAGCCACAGGGAATGAGTTTAGCTGAAGCTGATTTTACCGGACCGGTCCTCCTGAATCGAGTTGTATCTGATGCGTTTAAAAAACTCGGACCAAAAGTCACCAATGGCTGCCTGAACTATGGTGACAAGAGTCCTGTTGAGGTTTGGCAGAGTTTTTAATGTAAGGTCATCTAGAAGAGGTTTAACTCGGACTACATGTATGCAAAGGTTTACAACGAATCCATTAAAATGTTTACAATAAGACACACTGGAAATAAACTCTTGTTCAAAGGAAAAAACTAAAGTCTATGCTGGAATTGCTCGGAGAACTGGGGGGCGTGGTAAGAGCAAGGGAATGACCCATATTTTAAGATTTGAAGGTCAAATCTTTGGATTGCTACTGATGACAGATAATCTGACTCCATGAACACAATGGGAGGATTACCCAAGCCTCCCGTCGTGCATCTAAGAAAAAAACAAGGCTCCCCAAGGGTTTACCAGAAAAATTGAGCTTTCTGGCTGGAGGGATACTCAAGGAAATCTGAATCTGTCGCCCCGACTGCGTCAATCTGTAATGAAACCTTGTTCGAGAAGGAGTTTGTTTTAATTTTTGCACGATGGTTGAATTAAAATTTCTAGGCTTAAAAGAGTAAGGTTACTATTTTAGTAGTTTAGAGGTTTTGAAGGTGAGAGAAGCTTCACTTAAAATAGGCTAGAGAAGAGAGAGGGACTTCACATTGGCAGGTGGAGCCTCGAACAGTGTGCCTGATCAAGAGGCTCCCTGGGTTCGGCTCAGTCACACTTTCGTTCCTCCCGGAGAAACGAGTCGATCTCTTCTCACCTCCAAGTCACAGTTTTATGTTGTCCTTACAGATCTAAAACGCATCTGTTGTAAATATGCTTCCATGTTCTACAGAGATATTTAAAATGCACTTTAGTTGTCTGTTTTCTGCAAACTTATAACATTTTTTATGGAATATTGCCATTTATATATAGATATATATATATATATATATATAAAAAAGAATCAGTAGCTTAAAATTAAGCTTTTATTTTTAAGCTACTTATGTTACCACCTGCACTAGTGGCACTGAAGTCACTGAATTGGTAATGTTCATATTTATATGAATTAGAGTAATTTGTTCAATCTGAATAAACAGTTGTACACATCTGAATGTATGTATGTTTTCTTTCACTGTCTGTTTTATGGCTTGGGTTGGGCAGGCACAGTTTGGGGTTTGCAGAGCAGGTGTGTAGGCATGTGATCGTTTTCAGCGCCTGCTCTGTTAGGTAATGTTTTCAAAGAACTGTCTAAACTTGTCCATTGCATAACACACACGAGCCGAGCAGTGTTGTCATTAAATAAAGGTTGCCTGAAGTGAAGGAGGGTCCTCTTTATATATCCTGAAGTTTTCCCCTTTAAATGACAGGTCAGGGAGCATGAAAAACTCTACCTTTTAAGTTATCTAGTTAATCTGCTCTGGATAATGTAGACATTGCAGACCAATTTAAATTGTATTCAGACTGTACCTTCGCTAGCTACACTCCTAAACTGAATGATGCACCATGTTTCCTGAAAGAACCAAATAAATATATTGTCTGTTCTTGATCTTATTGTAGTGGGTTTTGAAATTTTTATATTTTGTGACAACTATAAGCCACTGGGTAAAGGCATCTGCTACTGCTAGTTATAATATCTTCCTATATCTTAGTTGTAACGACCTACGCTAATTACATAACCGTAGTACCTCACATTAGCAAAGTAGGAATTGAACTGAAGCCTGTGTAAACTGAAGCTGGAGTGATTAAACACGCTTTTGCCATGATCACAGCCATGTTTATTAGATGCTGTCAGACAGTACTAGTGTTGGTGTGGCAGTACAGCTGCATATCATTCAAATACATGTTTAGGTTTCTTTCCAATATCACTCATGGCCATATGAATGAACTGAAGATAATGGGGGAAACTTCCTAGCACAGTGAAAGTGCTTTTCAGGTCAATACTGGGAGAGATGCTACATTAAAACTCTGTCTTGGTGGGTCTAATGATTCGGCTGCAGAACTTCAAGTTATTGGTGTTTTAATGGTGTTTTAAAGGTAGTGTCTGCCACCAGTGCTACCAGTCGTAATCGTAATTTGCTTTAGTTTTCCAGCTCCTCTTACGGTCTCCTCTTCAAGGGGGGTGTTTTGGGCTTCCCTGGCCTGGAGGCTCCCGCCATTAGGAGACCAGGGGGCCGAGGCCAGGCTTAAAACAATAATCCACACTTAAGGACACAGGAACGCTGCTGCCGAGAGTCCTGGGCTAAAGCTAAAGTTGTATTAACAATGCCCAATTCTCTTCTACCGTTATTGACATGACCAACCCCTCCAATGTATTAGAAATGCAGTTCCTTGTTTAGTTAAGCCAACAGAATTGGTTTATTTAGCTACAAGTAATCAAATTTTAGACTAAAACAGTTTCCAGACTTTTGACTCTATTGTGTTTCTTAAATAAATAAATATCACCTGACCACGATTAGTGACCTAAAACATATAGCCAAATATGTTTGCAAGTATCAGTTAAAGGAAATGTGCTGATTGTTAAAAAAAGAAACAGACTGTGTTTATATGGATAAACTGCCCCGTTACTGCTCTTATTTTTTCTCTTTTGGAGAACTGTGCCATCGTGGGCCGCCCCAGGGCTTTGGATTGGCTGGCCCATCACTTCCTATTCCTATTCCTATGAGACTAGGCATCCAGATCTTTCCTCCACCTCCTGTGACCTAAATAAATGTATGTGTTCAGATCAGAGGGTGCATCTTTAATCCCAATAAATCAGTCCTTCCTCAGCAGCAGCTCCACAGGACGGTTGATGAACACTTACAGGAATGATTTGACCATCCCTCCATTCGCAGTTTTTATTTAATATTAAAAAAATACACGAATCCAAACCAAGCTCACCAAAAATGATCCCTTTCTACTTTCCAATACAATATTGTGAGAAAACATGACTCTTAAGACCGCATTTAGCCAAGACAGTTACATATTAGATTTCGAGATGCTGTTTAATGTAGAGCCCAGAGGTTTAATCTGGTTGACATAATGCATCTCGACTCTGCAGTTGCCCTTGAGGCGGAGAGCCGGCAGAACTCATCCGCGGCAGAAAAACAACATTCTGGACTCCAGGAATATGTAAAACTCACAACTGGCATTTAAAGACCCCATGAATTGAACAGGCGTACACTAATAACACATCCGACTCTTAACCAGAAGCAATCAGAGGGAGAATCGTAACATATGACACACCAACATCCGATTAGGTACGCCATTTTACACGTCACCAGGCGTGGAGGAACACTGTATAAAGGGCACTTTTCAAAGGAACCCTACCTATTGATTTTATTAGGGCAATAACCACAAAAGCACTGCGTTTTACCACCTTTAGGGATGTGTGACACCACATGCCCTGGATATAAATATTTCTCCTCTGAAATTACTTTTATTTTCAGTTAGTTTGGAAGATAAAGCCTAACTGGGAATTGGAGAAGTGTCAGGTAGGGGGAGATCAAATAAGATCACAAAATACAGGAAACAAATGAGTGTGAGTTCAAAGTGCATCGAAGGCTGGGTGTTATATTGTCCAGAAGGGAAGGATGAAGTGTCACAGGTGCTGTTTGAACAGGTGTGTCTTGAGAAGGTGTCCAAACGTGATCAGGGCTGTCCTGATGTCTGTGGCTAGCTTATTCCTCCATTTCTCAAACTGAGTGATGCTCCTGTGATAAAATATGCTCTGACAATAGAAAATTGCACCCTCTCGTTTGACTGAGTACTATTTTGCCCGTAATTACACCCATGGAAAAGGGCTACCAAGAGCTGTGCTGCCAAAGTACACTCTGGAAGAGCAGAGGTCAGAGGAAAATCTGAAATAACAGACCTGCCTGTTCATTTCCCTCCAATCTGTGAGTTTTCTTTTCCCCTCTCTCTCCTGCTCTAATCAAAAGCCTTTTTATGTGGAGTGGCAGGAGCTCTTTCCTTTGAACTCATGATGTAATTATCTGGGGATTATGTTTTTTGGTGGGGTTTTGAAATCCAAGAACCAGCTTCCTTTCCCACCATTAATTGCTGAGTCAGGGAAGTGATCTTGCATCGAGCCCATGGCATTTTGGATTTATAGCTATAAACTGTAGACTCCCCCAACGAAACACTCTTGGACTTGATGAGGGGATAATAACTCTAAACGCCCGGCTTTCTGTTGTTTGAGACATAAACACAATTAGTGGCAGCACAGCTGATGATGTCATACAGTCATACAGTTGGGCTGTTGTGTAAATATTTCAATGATTGTTCCGCACTGTCCAGCAAATATTCAAATCTCTTTCAGATATCAGTATCAAGTTTAACCCTAGCATTTCCTTATTACAAAGCACAGGATGAAAGGGAACATCAAAAAGTTGGATATGATCTTCCTAATACAAGTATAAAAGAAGATGTTGAGAAGATGGGATGTTTTGCGCTGTATAGCTTTGATAGGAAGGATAACATCAGCTGTTAAATAATGCTCCAGACTATATGCCTATTTACGCCTGTGAAGATCAGCTTCAGAGCACATTAAAAACATCAACGAGCTTTTGGTAATCGGTCATTAAACACACAGTATACACTCACCTAAAGGATTATTAGGAACACCTGTTCAATTTCTCATTAATGCAATTATCTAACCAACCAATCACATGGCAGTTGCTTCAATGCATTTAGGGGTGTGGTCCTGGTCAAGACAATCTCCTGAACTCCAAACTGAATGTCTGAATGGGAAAGAAAGGTGATTTAAGCAATTTTGAGCGTGGCATGGTTGTTGGTGCCAGACGGGCCGGTCTGAGTATTTCACAATCTGCTCAGTTACTGGGATTTTCATGCACAACCATTTCTAGGGTTTACAAAGAATGGTGTGAAAAGGGAAAAACATCCAGTATGCGGCAGTCCTGTGGGCGAAAATGCCTTGTTGATGCTAGAGGTCAGAGGAGAATGGTCCGACTGATTCAAGCTGATAGAAGAGCAACTTTGACTGAAATAACCACTCGTTACAACCAAGGTATGCAGCAAAGCATTTGTGAAGCCACAACACGTACAACCTTGAGGCGGATGGGCTACAACAGCAGGAGACCCCACCGGGTACCACTCATCTCCACTACAAATAGGAAAAAGTGGCTACAATTTGCACAAGCTCACCAAAATTGGACAGTTGAAGACTGGAAAAATGTTGCCTGGTCTGATGAGTCTCGATTTCTGTTGAGACATTCAGATGGTAGAGTCAGAATTTGGCGTAAACAGAATGAGAACATGGATCCATCATGCCTTGTTACCACTGTGCAGGCTGCTGGTGGTGGTGTTATGGTGTGGGGGATGTTTTCTTGGCACACTTTAGGCCCCTTAGTGCCAATTGGGCATCGTTTAAATGCCATGGCCTACCTGAGCATTGTTTCTGACCATGTCCATCCCTTTATGACCACCATGTACCCATCCTCTGATGGCTACTTCCAGCAGGATAATGCACCATGTCACAAAGGTCGAATCATTTCAAATTGGTTTCTTGAACATGACAATGAGTTCACTGTACTAAACTGGCCCCCACAGTCACCAGATCTCAACCCAATAGAGCATCTTTGGGATGTGGTGGAACGGGAGCTTCGTGCCCTGGATGTGCATCCCACAAATCTCCATCAACTGCAAGATGCTATCCTATCAATATGGGCCAACATTTCTAAAGAATGCTTTCAGCACCTTGTTGAATCAATGCCACGTAGAATTAAGGCAGTTCTGAAGGCGAAAGGGGGTCAAACACAGTATTAGTATGGTGTTCCTAATAATCCTTTAGGTGAGTGTAGATAGAGGGGTGTGCATGAGTAATTCCTATTATTATTAAATTATTTATCCGATACCTTTATCCCAAACATCTGATTAATGGATTGACAAATGCTAAGATACAATATTTTGCATATACACACTTTTACAAGAGTATACAAACTATAAAACTCAACCTACACAGTACCAGTGTTTGAAGCACACATCTTATATAATATTGTAGACGACTATTTGAACCTTGAAAGAGAGAAGATATCTTAGGCGGCCATAGGCGTGCCTGCGTGAACTATTAACCGCAGATAAAGCTCCGTGTCCGTGTTCCAGTGAACTCGGCTGGGTGGGCCTGGCTTGGCGTGTCTGTAAAGGAAAGAACATTTCGATATCTGTGGCCACTCCTCGTGTTTCCTGAAGCAAAGGGGCTTTTGGGGAAGGGCTGAGTAAGCATGGCCTTAGGTAGCCTTCGTGTTTTGAATAGGAAATGGGTTTTCACAGAGTTTGTTAAAGAGTAAAAAGAGGCTGTTTAGGAGAACATAATGGATTTTTGATTCTTGGAAAGACTGATTCTTGTAATTTAAAATAAGTGAAGTATGGTTTCCCCCTGAGAGGCAGAAATGCAAGCACTCATTTCTGTGTTGGGGGATGCTGCATAGATTATTTACCAAGGCTGTGAATCTCTCTGTATCAAGTTCACATTTGGTGATGGTCTTGAATACAATTAATCTAAAGTTGTATTTATTTAAGGATTACCATTATTTATCGCCGGTTTGTTTGTGGCATCAGATGTGTGCCAGTCATATGGAGCTGTCAGATGTAGATGTATAGGCCATGTCTCTGTCTCTGTATAGGCCTAACCCTGCCGTGGAAGCCCGAAAGAAAGGCTAATTGATACAGCTTACTGAGTTACAAATTCCTGCGCAACAGCGTATTCATGGGCTCGCGGTGCTGCACACGAGAATTAATCGCGTCTGTCCAAACAGAATGGGGACAGTCGATGGGCCTGAATAGTGCCGGCGCTCGACTGACTCTTTCTATCGCGATTATGCAGACATGTGGGCCGCTTGTGTCAACAACGACACCCCCCCCGGTCGCTCCCCAGCCGCTGTATTTACATGTGAATTCCTCGGCTGCCAACGCGGGGCAGAGACAGGGTCAGCGCGGCCTTTCAATCTCTTCACACATAGAGCCGCGGCGAAGTAATCCTCCCAGTCTGAGCGAGGCGGGTGACGCAATTGTTAAAACATAATAAAAGGGGGCAGATGGAGCCCTGCTGGCTCTGAATCGGGGGCTGATTGGAGGTGGACCTAAAGTTAGACATTTATGACAAATGAGACAAGATTTCACACATGATACAAATTGAACACGTGGTATATGGGCAGTGCTCTCCAGCCCTGGTCCTGGAGAGACCTCGTCCAGCAGGTTTTTGAGTCATCCTTCTACCACCAATTTATAAACACCTGGACATATTTCATTCTGACCACTGAAGCACGTGGTTTGGTCAATTCAGTCCTTTAGAAACTATTGGAGCAATTATCTGAATAACTGCAGCCTCCTGAGGAAAGAATACTCTTATTTGAGTTGTTTAATTGATTGATTACTCTCACGTGTTCCCAGTATTTATAATTTGGTGATTTAAGGTGACCTATAAGATTTAGTGGATTGATGCTCTCTGATATATGGTATATATATTAGAAAATACACAGCACTGTGCGGATCACATATCGTCGTATGTTTATTTATTAATTTATTAAAGAATGTGGGATCTTATAAAAGATGAATGGTGATCGTGTCCTCTAATTGTCACCCTCTTCCTAAACCCCGCTATGACACATGAGTGCATATTTTAGTTTTCCAGCTGTGTATGTCATGCACACACTTCCAAACATGTTATAAAATGTTCTAAGCAGGGGCACCTGTGACAACTTGCACATTGAGATATTTTGGGGAGATAAAAATAGCCCATTTTCATAAGAATAAATGAATGGGAAGACGTCCTGCCATTTCTGTGGACTTGAGGCTTTAAAAAGCACACGGCTTTGTCTATAAGGGGGATGTTTAGATTATTGTACAGTACACAGGGTTCTGAGCATATTTTTAGATCTCTTATCTCTGAAAAACTCCTCGTTCAGAAACCTGTTCTCTCTGAAACAATGCACAGGCACACAGACAGATAATTTGGTTTCCTTTCATTGTACGATCAAGGAGAAAGGGGAGGGTCGTGTGTTTAGCTGTGGATTTGAGATGCCTTCAGTAGAATGGGGATTAGACGCAGGAAGCCAGGCTGCAACCCCCCATGTCTGCACTGTCTTCCACTGTCAATTCTTATTTATTTATTTAGAATTTGAATTCCTACACAGGTTAGAGAAATGCATTTTTGATTTACATCCAGTTTGTTTCACTCGATGTCCCACTTGAGGCAGAAGTACATGCTATTTTGTGGTATAAATACGTAGTCTGTCTGTCTGTTTGTTTGTGTGAAAACCGAACTCCACTGTGGTGGCACGCCGGAGTCAGCCTAGGCTAGCAGACTCGCCCATGCCAACCAGGCCCGTCTCTCGGCTGCCGTCCCCTGGCCGAGTTCCAGCCGAAACTTCATTGTCAAGGTGCCGGCCATCGGTCAGAGTGGGTTTCATTCAGAAGATGACTCCGTCTGCATCTCTAAGCAGCTGACGACAGAGACAGCTGCCAAGTGAATGGGATACTTTCACCATGATAATGTCTTTGTCTCTACCATACCCCATTCAAACCACCAGCAAATATTTCTGAGCTGGATCATTTGTTGTTGTTGTTATTACGTCTACCTCGTTGATTTGGAGGCAACCTTCACCCTCTGTTTTATATACTCAGTGTAAAAGTATATTCGAATAAAAAAACTCTAATGGGAATAAGTTTAGCTCATTACCAGAGCAGTGGGGAGCTTAATTCCTACTACGGGAACATTCAAACAAACAAACGGAGGAAAAACCCACATCGTCTCTCTCGACTGTTGTAAATCCTGCCCCAAAAACGCGGGAGAGTCAAGCTTGCCAAGAAAAAGGAAGTTGGGCGGAAGTCTGTGCCATACTATTTTGTCTGGAGGTCTTTTTGTTCGAATGGTGGGTGGGAACGGCCCCTGTTTCCTCTCACAATCACACGAGGAGGTCTGCTAGCATCAACGTGCAGCATCAACGCAGGGAGATGAGTGTGTAAGCATTAAGCAGTTGTGTTGTGTAGTTCTGATTGAGGGAACACTGCCGCACGGGTTAGTGTGAATCAAAATACCCTACTCTTTTGCTTCTGTCTTTCTTTCCTTTTCTTTATTTCTTTCTCACTTTTCTTCACTCTTTCTTCTTAGGTATCTCCATGTTTGTAACAGGAATTTACACTGGCAACCGTAGTCAGGAACAGGAGGGTCAGGCAGGTCGCAGCATGTTGGCGGACTCTGGGTTTGACAGTGACCTCTTTCAGAAAAAGCAGCCGACTGGCGTTTGGCATTTAACAGAGTAGTGTAGTTTCTTAATAACAAAATTAGAGGAATAACAATGTGGAGATGATGATGTTATCTAGACATCGTGATCTAACCTTTAATATCACCTCTGTATAATGTTTGCTACAAACATTTCATTACTTTGACGGACCTTTTTGATTTTGTTCCACATCATATATGCATGCAAATTAACCTTTGGCCACAAGCTTGTCAGTGAAATGCCAGCGGTTCTCGCAGTGAATAATGAAGGATGCGACAGCCTGTTTCCAGGCTGTGGGAGATCCTCCACTCTCTTTCTTGCTGTCGACAGTATGAGAAGCTGTGTTTACCCAATTCAGAGCAGAGGATGTTTACTGATTAAAGCCTTTCTATAAATCAACAAGATTAGCCGCTGCAGGCGAGAACGAGTATTTGTACAGGCTACTTAAATCTGATTGCTCTCCAAGAAAATGTAAAATTTGCATCTCAGATTTACCCCAGATACTATACATAACACTGGGGTGAAAATATAAATTAACAAAAGGTGTAAAACCCTAAAAACTTTCTGTAAATTTCTATGGCTGTTACTTTAAATGTTTAATACCTAGTAATTAAAAATTACAAGACTAAAGTTATAAACCTCTTGTCTGAGTGGTTTTAAATGGCACAAGTGATTATTAATTGCTGCAGCAACTGTTTATTGTAATGATACCTCCTTTAAACATTCATGAAACCACTGATTAACTAATTTCTGTGCCATCGTAAGTGGTATAAACTGGCATGGCACATTCTTGTAATTTGGTAGATACGTGTGCCCTACCCCATACAAACTAATCAATGCCTTGCAATGCCCTCTTGTCCAAAAAATTTCACAGAATAGACTGGCATTCAAGAAATGCCTCATAAAAATTTCACACTATGAGAGACAAGCCCATCTCATCACATGGGACAGCTGGGACGGTGAACCACGGATCAAAGCATTCTCCAGGATGTCAACACATCCCAGCAGAAGCAACTGTGGCTCGGACCAATGTGTCTGTGTCTGTGCATTCATACAGTTAACTTATGTGTGGCTTCCCTGCCTTGTTCATGCAATATAGAAACCCTCCACCATCACAGACTCAGATCCATTTCAAGTTATTTCATTGAGTAGAAACTGTTGATAATCCAAAGTTAGCGTCTGCTTTAGTTCTGGCCCGTCTCAACTCGATGCTTTATAGTCCACATAGCATCCCACAGGACAACAAAGTTCGGGTTTCCATAGCTTTCATTAGTGTAGCGTAGAAATATATAGGCCAGACAGCTCCTCGAATTGTAGCCCATCTCTGAAGGGAAAAAGCAGCAAGTGTAAATTGCGATCTGTCATTGTCATTATTATTTGTTACACCAATACAGGAATTGTATTTTTCTTTTTTTTTCCTCAACAAAAGAAAGCGGCAAAGGATGTTTACCCAGACACCGCTCGATCTGACATGAGCAAGACGTAACTGTTAAAAACAGGGACACAAAGCGCAGCTCTGAAAGTGTTCTCCTAAGAGCGATGGCTAATGGCCTAGATTTAAAGCAAAAAGAGAGTTCAAAAGCCATAAGCAGTGCTCTGTGATGTTAATCCCTTAAGCACAATAGCAGGGGTCAAATGCGATGCTTTTGATATTCAATACTCACTTTTTAACATAACATCTAAGCTTTCACAATACCATAGAAGTTCTGTTTTACTACCATGAAGAGTTTCTGGTACTTTGCCTGCAAAAAGTAATGTCAGCAAACGTATTTGTACCCTACGTGTGCGCTTTATAATACATCCAAATCGTTTTCTAATAATAAAATGAAATAAACAGATGGCAATTTCTGAATACCCAAAGCTTAGTATTAACATGTCAATACTACTCTTACTTTCCATTTCACACAATAGTACAAGCTTTGAATCAAGAATAAACACATCACCAATAATCTCAAATTTAATGGAATGAACACGCAAAGAAATTAAACAATCGTTTGTTTTGGTCTAGTGGGAGAAACATTAAATCTAATGTAGTGTGTGTTTATGGAAGGAGATTCAGTTACCATTGCTATTACTCTAGACTAGATATATGAACTACATTTTTCATAGATTTGATGCCTCATAAAAACATCTGCCCTAACCAATATATAAATATAGATACACACACACACACACACAGTTTTTAAATCTTTTAATGCCTCCACTTTCAAAAATGATAAACAGAATAATTGGATTAAAATATCTTCTCTTTATCCCTTTCTAAGCTCATTCTGAGTCACAGGGCCGGGCAGTTTCCCTTTTAAAGTGATTATTGCTGTGTTTCCCGACCAGCATTTGACCACCGGCCAAGAGAGGCCACCTGTTGTTTCTCTTAGATAGGCCTTGTCTTTGTCTCGGCTTCCTCGGGACAGAATAACACAGAATGTACCCGACTGCAATCATAATATTGTGGAACTGCTGAGTAATGCCCTAGCAAAGGTATCTTGTTCTGTAACTGCTTACATTGGCACAGACTGAGCACATTAAAAAGCACACAAATGGACAGCTCTGTCCCGACAAAGGTGCTACAAAGAATTATTTATTGATTGATTTATTATTAAAGTATGATTTATTATTATCCTCACAGAACATTGTTGTCACCGTGATTCAGAGTTAAATAAGTTATGTAAAATTTCAAAATGGCAGCAAATAATCTCTCTCTCTCTCTCTCTCTCTCTCCCATGCCCTTTTCCTCTCCCTGTATCTCTCCCTCTTTCTCTCTCTCGCTATATATATATATATATATATATATATGTGTGTGTGCAAACAATAGATCTGTGAGATTTTGGCAGTGTGTTTTCATGGAAACGCGTCAGGTAGCGAATCATTTTTGTTTTGTTTTGAGTTCTGTTTCCTCAGCAGAGACAGCTTCTTGATGTTTAAGTATTTTTTATATCCATCTGAAGAGAGAAAGATGTTTGGAATACGTGGAATATTTTCACCCAAGTTTCATTTTCCATTTCCTACGTTGTCTGTGGACTTTGTTTTTGTCTTTCTGATTTTTGATCCTCTATTCAGTAGAACCGGGTCTGTCTCGGGATGTTTGCATACAAGATGTCCAATCAAATGTTAAACAGTTGTGTTTTTACATGTCTCCTCCACCCCTAGCGACTGGAGAATGAAAGGGTGTGTTGTCAGGGCACAGAAATGAACTAAAAGTAAAAATCAACCTGTTCTTGGCTCGACATGCTCCTTGTATGCTGTGGTGAACACCCAATTACCACTGCAGTCTTTTGTGTTGTGTGTAAACCCACATGGAAAGCTGTCAAAACAGACACATGTTTTCATTGTTGTTTCATTTGATGACAACCAAAGTGAGTTTCCTAACTTGAAACAGTTAAAACAAAAAGAGAGCACTTGATGTAGTTGTGTTGGTCAGAGATACCACATTAAATTTTTTCCCCCCCAGCTGGTCAGCGTATGTAAACCATTACCTCTCCTGATTTTAATTTCCCAGAATTACCAGAGAACAATGTCTGAACTGTATTTGTTTTGCTCAAGCTGTGATACAGCACGACACATTCTGCCCGGGCACTGGTCTGGTTTCATGGCCTCACATTGTGTCCTTCTTTGTGGACATTCAAGCGAGAACAAAGAATATATATATTTTCTTCTCCTTCTTCCTTCTTCTCCTGCATTAATCCTGTTTGCAGATGCCACAGAGAAGCCGTGGCTGAAGCAATTATGTTTATTAGCTTAATGATTAACATTCTGCAGTGGAGATGTGTGTTGCAATGTGAGGTTCAGGTCAGTCAATCTGTTTCAGTTTACACTGCAATTACCGCTGCACTGTGCTGTCAGTTGGCCCGTCCCACGCTTTCTCTTTCATTTTTAATGGCTGCATTGCAACAAGAGGCAGGACTAAAAGGCATCTGGGTTTATGTGCCTCTTTTTAAGTTCAAATGGGAAAACGGATGCATTCATAGGAAACCGAACAAACAAACAGAAAGTGCGCCCTATTGTATAACAAACTGAAACACAGATTTGCTATGAAGCGTTTCACTTTGAATTGCGCATTTTACATTTTCCTTGCAGTTACTTGTACACACACAACACAAGGTGCATGCCCATGTGTGCTGGTTTTAATTAATCAGCAGCTCAGAGATATTTATTTGCAGGTGGAAAGAATGACATGACTCAGATATTGGCAGGCTGAGTGAACTTCAGATTTAGTCCTTAGTGTGTGATCTGCCTCCCCTCCTGGATGAAATATATTGCAGAGAATCATGCAGAGTGTTTTCCTAATCCAAAGAGTCACGTCTTAATTCTCCCCAACCACAACAATATGCTACACTTATAACGTATGTGTCTAATTGGTATGTAGTCACTCCTGTTTTCACCTTCTGTGGTCACGCAGCATAAAAAAAAAAAAAAACTTTTTAAGTTTAAATTTTGGAATTATAATTTATGTACACCAGTAAACTGTGCTTAGACTTGATGTACATTTAAATTTGTCATTTTGGTTATGTGCATATTGTCTAACAGTTGGATACCCGCATATACAGACACACACACGTTACACTCTGAACAGACAGACTTAAATTTAGCTGCTTGTTAAGATAAAATGTGTAACTCTGAGACAAGCTGGTTCCTGGCAGAAAAGCTTATCTTTTGAACATTGTTTTGCTCTTCTCGCTGCCTGCAACAGTCCCCTCTTTATACTTTGTACACGAACAACCTGCTACACCAGTCAAGGCCTGCCTGGTAACAAACACTACGAGCACACTACGAGTACAATTTCCATGTCTTGTACAGTTCTCAGGGCATTAACCAAACCCTGTCTATAATTAAGTGCCGCCTAATGCAACAGTTAGTTTTAAACTGTGACAGGCTTTTACAATAATGTTGCACAACTTTCCTTTCACGTAGAGACACTACACAATAAAGGACCTTGAACAGGCAAAAAGGATAAAACCAAAGTCTGAATATAATATTTTGTGATTTCCATAGTTTTTGTTGATGTTCCTCCTGAGTAAAAGAGCGACAATGGGGGGTGGCTGCCCTTGATCATAAATCATAGTCAATGAGAGTCAAAGGCTGGAGCACACCTGCTGCTCTGCTGAAAGGATGAAGTCGTGAAAGGCCCACCCTTGTTGTGAACTCATTTATCATTTACACCTTCCCTCTGCACCGGGTTACGTGAAGCAGAATGAGGGCCGTGGCCAGGCAAGGATTTCCCAACTTTATGAGGAACTCAGTAGCTTTTTCTCATCTCCCCATTTTCACTTCCATCTCAAAACCATAAGAGCACGAATAATGAACACATCTTTCAAATGAAACGTATTCTCTTAGTGTACTTTATTAGTTTCTGTTTATATGTTTAAATTATGTATTAGTCTTCTCTTGACAACATGCAGAGTCTTGTTCTCATGCAGGATCTTTATCCAGCCATTATTATCCATATTAATGATAATTATTATGATTTTCCAACAGTCACTCGCTCCCCTGCGGCTTCTGCGCTTGACAGGTGATCAGACTCAGTACGTTGAGAGTGTCCAACATTATTGATTCATACACAATAACACACACACGCCAGACAGACACAGACACACACACTCACGCACACACACACACACCAGACAGACACAGACACACGCACACACTCACACACTCACACACACACGTAAAAATAATGAGACACTGACAAACGACACACAGACAAGAGGTACTGTGGTAACGAAGCGGCTAAACTATATGGGTCAAAGTGCTGCGCTCTGTAATTGTGCTGATCAGAAACGGCATCCTCTCTGAGTCAGAGAGCAGACAATGGGAGAGTTTCACACACACACACACACACACACACACACACACACACTGTTACATGCAGGCAAAGTATCTTCATATACTTTAAATTCAAGTTATTATTGTTTTCATTATTGTTATTAATTCTGCTTTCAGTCAATCACTGCTCTCCTTGTGCCTGGATCTATCACATTAAAAGCAACTTATTCATGAGCTTGATCCACTATAAGCACTGGCAAATATAATCAATCATCTGAGTCAAATACCTTTCTTTCTTTAATTCATTATTCATTTATTTATATACTCTAAAGTGCACCACGGATTAAAATGTACAGCCTCGTCCCTGCATTGGAGAACTGCTCACCTTTGTTGTTTTTCCTGTTTCTTGGGAATATTGACATTCTTTGTCATGAAGAGAGGAAGAGAAGAAAGCACCTTTTGTTGTAGTTAATGTATGTGCCCAGAAGTCATGATGCCCAGAAGCTTTCTTCCAACGACTTTGCATTTAACCAGTGAATAAGAAGATATTTCATGAATTGTGCTGTATGAGGTGGTTAGTTGGCATAACTTGCCTGTGAGGATGCAATCAGTGCCTCATGAACTTGGCAAGCACATTTGTAAGATGTTAACCTGTAGTTGGGGATTATTTTCCCTTTTTTTCCTTTCTCATCCCACCCCTTCACTCTATCCCCAATCCAGAACCATAAAACCAGCAAAATAACCCTATGTACCACTGTTTGGGGTAAGGAGCCAGAGACCATGTTTGTATTCAGTGCATTTAGCCATGTAGAATTACCTGTTATTAACATCCCACACACTGGCACGCACACTGCACTGTTTATAACACAAACCGGTTTGCTTAAACAAAGAGCCGTACACATAGACAGGTAGGTCTATCCCTGGAATGGGGCCAGGGATTATTAACAACAGAAACAAATGCTGCAGAACCCTCATATTGATTGCTTTATAATGAAAGGACATTAACCTAAAAAAACAAACACACAAACATACCTTATATTACAAAATGAAAGTGGCCAATGCAGTATAGTTCCTTTAAGGTATTGTGGTAGAAATAGAGGATCCAACAATGATACATACATACTGTGACAGAAACAGTAACAGAAAAAAAACTAAATAAAAAAATACCTGGGATGTGGAACACGGGGGAAGGAGGAGTGTGACAGGGAGGGGGTTAATTGTCATTCCCTATCTGCTTATGGACTGCAGGTGGTTGGGGTGATTGAGCAATTAAGGTCAATCAACCCCAGCAACCTGACATATATAAATAGGGGTGGGGCAGAGGACAAAGGAAGAGTGTTGGGCCGGTAGCAAGGAAGTTTTTTTTTTTTTGAGCTGACGGTTTGGTTTGTTTTAACTGTGTAGTCAGTGGTCCAGCCGGTGTTCTGTGTTGTAGTTATTTAGGATAAAACTTTGGTTGGCCCATGCACCACATTTGTTTGGTTATTAGATCTGTAAATTGTGAAGTGTAAGATATTAGGAGCTGGGATGGTTGGGACCCGCCCTGAAGAGTGGGCACAGTAAAGGTTGAGTTCTGTCAGGTCAAAGTAGGAGACCTGAGAAGAAAATAGTACTGTGAAGAAGAAAAGTAAATAAACTTTTCCCAACTAATCCCTGAACCCGTGGAGTACAGCCTGTTTTTTTCTGCCCCCCTTCGGACAAACGTAGAGGTAACGGTAACGGGAGAGTCCGGGCTTCGCAATACATACATACATACATACATAAAAACTGGATCCATGTATTTGATCACAGACCAAGTGGCTGGCTAACCATTGATCAATTATCAGTCTGAAGCTTAACAAGTTCAATTTGATAGAAATATGTCTTACATAATGTGTTTACATAAGCATTAGATTGGAGTCCAAAGCTTCAATGTACAAATTCCTTGAAAGATGATGCAATTTTTTTAACAGGATCCATTCAGTAGTTTTGCATTCCTCCAGTAAAAAACACTTTTGTCTGAGGCACAACGGTAGGAGTAGATTTGTACAAAAGCCCGCTGTACCAGTGTTCAGTTGATATAGTGTTGACGTGGATACAAATCTCGCCATGGTAACAAAAAAGACATTATGGTTGGAAGTAACTCAATGCACCCAGTAAGGGAGCTGTCAGCCCCAGTTTACCACCAAACAATAACCATTGTGGATGGTTATATAAAAGGCCGGCCCTGTGCTGTGAAGCTGTAGCCGTGCTCTCTGGCGGAGAGGTTGGAAGTTCAGGTGGCTGTGCATTCCAGGTCATTGCTCTGGGTTTCGTAGTTCCCTTTTGCATGGAGAGGAAGTCACGTGACAGTGAGTCATTTAACAGTTGCACGACCACGTTTACTGAGCAGGAGGTGGAGGGACGCCAAGTTCAGTCTCTTTCACCTGGGCCCTAATCACTGAGCGGGCTTATGTGCTTTAAAAATCTGGTTAAACAATGAGTTTGTGTGATTTTGAAAGACTGAAAACCGATTTTCAATGGACCCTGAGGAACTGAGGAGGAAACGCCACATGAACAGAACTGGACATAACAGAAAAACGAGTTATGAAAATAGACATTGTTTATTATGTTTAGAAAAACAAAATTGAAAAATAAATAGCAGTTTCTTGCTTTTCACATGAAAAAAAACGTTTTCCCATCATCAGTTTGTTCTCCTTTTCACCATTTATTCTTCGGATATAATAATAATAATCTTGACAGATTAGATAAGATCTTTGTATATTTAAATCCCAGAGAATGCGCTCTACAATCTAGCATGCACAGGGTACGCTCTGTGCCTCGGGCACTTCCCTCGATTGCCGTTTGCCAGGCATTCATGGTGCACAGGACGAGAGGAAAGAAAGCCGCCACAAGAACAGCCTGTTCTTCTGTTTTTACCTGTCAACTGCACTTTATTCAGGAGGAAGGATACACTCTGCTCAGATAAACCTGCCTGGAAATGGGGATGATTAGAGGTCGCCAATTTCCAACTCTTTTATTCGCTATACATTTAATAAAACATGTTGCTTTGACAGAATACTCTGTAAAATATGTATCACTCCTGTATTATACAGCGCAGATTTCTTCTTTTTTTCATGACTGCCACAGAGATGTTGCTGCAGTCTGTGAAAGTCTACAGATTTGCAGTGAATCCTTGGGTAAGACATGCAACTTACACTATAAAGAAAGGGCCTGTACTGCTCTCTTTGGTATCCGCCAGTGGCTGCTTTCCCCTACTAAATGTTTTATGAGATGCTTGCCCAGTATGGAAATAATCTCCTTCAACAGGCAACATGTTAATTGGCTTCACTAACTGAATTCTCGCCGCGTTATCTATAATAGTTTGCTTGAGCTGGAAATACCGCTTCTCGGTTCCCCCACAATGCACCACTGCCCTCCAGGGACCAAACTGATCAACCTTCAGATTCGGATTCCTCAGTCAGCACAAGTTAAATTCTCAGCTGGCAATACATAAATGGAGAAGGATAACCCATGTTCTCTGAGGAGAGTTGATAAGGCCAAAAATCCATTAATTATTTAAATCAGCAGTCTTTCATTCTCTCTTCCTCCCTCTCTCTCTCTCTCTCTCATTTGACAGACAAGTTGCACTGAGCTCACACCCGTTTTATCCCTAATGGCATTTTGAATCACCCTGGGAATGCCTGCCTCAGACGCATTTCAAAATGGAGAGCGTTTTACACTTGGCTTTATATGTACTTGTTTCATATCAACATCATTTTGTGTATTAAAAATGTATGTTTACATATGTGCCCATAGCTGCATTGCATATGAAACACAATAGGTATAATTATGACACAGAGACTTTAGTTTAGCTATCACATTCGCTCAAAAGATCAAGGAAATGGTTACTTATAGATGTGCCAAAGTGTGGAGACTCTCTCATGACTCTGACTGCACTGTGTGACCTTGACTGACAAACAGTTGGTCATAGGACGTCTAAAAGGCTAAACTAAGAGACGCAATACAAGAATGATATTAAAATACAGTGTCCGCTTTAAGATGATGCATTTAACACAAGTGTAATATGAGTAATACTCTAAACTGACATCATCTGCATCTCAGGAAACAAGCAGTACACGTCTATTTACTTAAGGAACAGGGAGTGCTGCTAATCACGTACAGGGAAGTCGTTTTCATTCTGTTTAGGCTGTACAATTAATTCCCTATTTCCACCAACATTAATTATGACAATTGTGAAGTCATACCACGAACACATCTTTGTGTAGTTCTCATTTTGAGCACTGATATTATATTTTATTGAAATGTAGGAAAGTATTTTATTTAGTGAAAAATCTCAAGGCAGTTTTGGAGCGTTTTATTTTTTATTTTCACATATTCAGAGGGTGTGTTGAATGCAAAGTGTTTTGATAAAATTGAAATTAAATCAAGAACTAAAATATACTATGCAAGTTACACATGCAATCCAAATCTCTAACAAGACAATCCTCCCCCTGTGCAATGCCATCTGATCTTGATAACTTTTTCAAACACGCATGGACACCCATCAATGGCAGGTCAAACATAACATCAGATCTAGGTGATCAGTGACAAAAGAAATAGACAATAAATAAACATTGGTATATAAACATACTCACACACAGGCCTACAATATATACAATTACATATCACAGAAATCCTTATCATTGAAACAGATTTGTTGTGATCGAGGGACATCAATTATGTGTTTTCATTTTTTGGTCCCGTTAGACATTTTGAATGAGGATGCAATAAATTGGATGACAGTTGTTTGCTGAAAATCAAATGCAAAAGAAGAGCTGGAGGGGCCGACATGACTACAAAAGGAAAGACAGGAATCCATCGCTGCAAACTAGCCATTGTACATCAGTTGCATTTGTGAAAATAAAGGAGCACTCTCACAAATTGACACAAAGCTGCTTTTGAGCCACAGCCTCTGGAAAACAAATGCTGTACCTCCTGGTTATACAGCACAGCTACTGTATATTTATATAATGCCCGGTGCTGCAGAAGTGCGCAGTATACTGCAGAATGCAAAAGCAAGGGAGAAAAGCACAGCTCCTGCTGGGAAAGGAGGGAAATACATGTGTGAAAAACTCTCTCTCTCTCTCTCTCTCTCTCTCTCTCACACACACACACACACACAATGTGTATTTAAGGTCATTATCATGTTGGAAAAACTAACTTTCACCAACGTGTCGGTATATTTTTCTTCTCACTAACTATTTCCACTTGGAACTTAAATCTGTTTAAATGTCTACAATAAAAGCATGTTTAATACACAACAACACATACAATTAATGCAGAAGTATGATATGTGTTAAGTATGATACTCTAGCTTGCCTCCTAAAATAAACCCTGACCCAGAATGGCTGCTATATTTTCTCTGCTATGAGAGACATTTCTGGGCATGAGCAACTTCTGTGCCAACATTCCTCTTCTGAATTCAGTCTTAATTAACACTGTGGTTGAAATATCTATGAGAGGAGCTGAAACTCTGTTGTGGGCTCTGAGAAACATGATGAGCAATAGGTGTCCCTGCATTGCCATATGATTTAAAGTAATACAGTTTTAAGTGGTTCCACTTAATATGAGTATTGATTTCAGACAGAGATCTTTCTCCCCCAGGTTGACATTCAGTATCTCCCCAGACGTCTCTCCCACAGAGCGGGCCTGGCGTACTTTTACTCCTGGACAGCAGACAATTAACCACAGTGTTCTGCTGTAATTCTTTGCTTGAAGTAACTTTATTTCAATCTTAAATGTATCTATTAATTTAGTGCGGTAAAGTCTTGGTACCTTTTCCCTGTTTTCCGTGGGCATTGAAGACATGGCAATATGTGTGTGTGTGTGTGTAAAAAATATTATTTTAAAAATGTAAATCTAAGTATCATCAACATTTATCAGCAAGTACTGAAAGCATAATATGATCACAGCTGATTAAGAGCTGCTTTTCTTTTTAAGCTCTCTGATATCTCTGATTCCAGAAATAGTTGTGTCTTCCATTTTTAGATCAAAAGAAGCTGCTCCTTTGAGGTCTCCATGCTTAAACCAAATGAAAGGACTTTCATAAACTGTAATTGTTGAAACTAATGTGAAACGTAACACCACGGCACGCCGTATCAGATTTTAGCACCGCCAGTCACCTCATTAGTCACATTTCTGTTTTTTACCGTGATAATCAACAATACCCTTTTGTCTTCAGACCCTTTGATGCTGGCGATGCTGGCTTTGTACTTTCTGCTGTCTACTTGAACATGTGTAAGATCTGGATAACACGGGGGGGTGGGGGTGGGGGGTATTCCATCATTTTCAAAAGCTGAAAGAAGACAAAAACAATGCAGGTTAACTGGGATATATCAGTGGAAGTCCATGCTTCTCTGGGAGCTGACTCCACACACAATGACAAATCCTTCTCTTCCTTATCTTCTGCAAAACAAGGTGTCTCCTTCCCTGTCAGTATAATTAAGCGAGTCTGTGGGCATGTCAGTGATATCATCTGAGTCTGAAATGCACCTGTTTGCTGAGGCACCTGGCAAGGACCGTGGTGGAGCTCATGGTCACCTCCATGAATCTGTCTGCAAACACCCTGCGCCCACAGACTGACTCCTCTGAAGGTCAGCTCTCAGTTGGGCACCGTCTGCAAAAGGTCACCAAAGCGGTTCCGACTGCGGGCTCTGGCCTCATTCTGGGTTATTATGGGGCAAAGGGTTATGGGGGTTTAAATGCCAAATTGTGTGATGGACCCCGGCAGTCACCAGAAGCTCGATGGTGATGATTCTTGTTTCATCCATATGTTTCAGTAAGTTAGTAAATAATTCTCATCATATTATTATTGATCTGTTTTAATTAACCAATCAGTGACGAGGCACCAAGCGCACTCAGCTGATGGGAAGTTGAATCATAATGCGCTGCGGCGCTTTTAACTTTGTTACGGTTGATTATATACAATGTTTAAAATCGGCTACTATTGTAATGTGATGTTGAAACTGTAAGTAGATCTTAAGATGATAATACTACTCGGACTTCAATGTTTGATAGTATATTTTAAGTTAACTTTAAAAAGTAGATTGTGTGCAACCCTGCAACTTTTAATGGTTTGTTATAAACGTGATTTGTTGTCGTTTTCATTTTGGTACGTATTCACCGGGCGAATCCCCTAAAAGTGTCATTTAGACCCCGCAAGATTGCACTAGATCGGACTACTTACCTCAATTATGATGGCTGTGCTTACATAATGTCGTATTTGTTCTCCTGATGCACACATACTTATTTAATCAAATGAGTGTCATAGACTAACTCACCTCTAATGCTGCTGCACAGATGCATACAGTGCCGAAACTTAACACAACTACTTCAATTAACCTACCTACCTACCACCGAAACTAATCCACACACTACCATAAAGATAATAGACATTCATTAATATATTATGTAAAAGCTCCTGTCACATGCTGACAATGCATCTTCAGAAACTGTCCATGCTAATTTAAATTTGCACATGCTTGTTTTTGCAAATTACTTTCATTCAAACGAGTTCGTACAACAAACAAACACGCCAAACCAAAAATACGGTGTGCATGATCAGTTTATTTAAATGTCATTTAATTTTCGAGGATGATAAAATATGTTTTAAAAGAGATTCATCCATGCCAATCTGCTTTTATGGGTGCAGGGCCTTAAACGGGCGTGTTTATTTGATGTCGGGCTCATGTAGAAGCAGCAGTCTGCACAATAAGGCTCTGTTGCAAAGCAGTAACACAATAGTCTGGCAGGTAATTGAAAAGTCTTCAATAGAAGGAAAGAAAACAGTACCGAGACAGGAAGATAATCAGCACTTAAAGTCAGGCACAAAGGAAACATTGTGCAATGTTATCCTCAGACCTAACAAAGAGGGTTTCAGAGCTCCTACTTCAGTGCTAGCTTTCTGTTCTGCTACTTACAACAGATGTTTTCAAGTGTACAAGTTATGTATTTTCAGTGTTTATGTGTGGCTTGGTTATGAAGTACTACATGTAAAGATTAAAATGAAATAAAGGCTCAATACATTACATTAAGAATATAAGTTTGTAGTTACACTCATATAGTCTGTTCCATTTATTTCTAGGAGATGGGCTCAGGGTCTGAAGAGCAGAGGAGTTGCTGTCCGTCCAGGGTGAAGGTCTGTTTTGGGGGATCTGGGACTCAAGTCTTTGTGAGAGTGGGAATTGTGTAACATGGGCAATTACTAAATCACAGGGGGGAAAAAAACATAATCTGTTGACAAGGAATGGAATATGTTTATTGCAAGAGAGGAAATAATGGATCTGAAATAAACACACACACTCACAACACACACGCAAAGGATAAAATCAAATTGCATCCAAGCATTTATAAAAACACAAAACATACCCTGTTTAACTTTGATAGTCATTGCCTAGTGTTCGGTGCTCGAGCATCTTTGTAAAAGGAAATGTATTCAGGAGGGTTTGAGCAAAGGATTGACAGGACAGCGGCTCAGATCTCGGTCGTCTGCTTATAAGGCAGTTGTCTTTGAGCTCGACTTGCTCTCTCACATCGGGAGAAGCAGAACTGGGCTGGATGGTATATCGAGAAGGTTGGGCTTAAGGCTGTAGGGTGTCTCTGAGGGACCAATTCTCGTGTCCAGACTATTACTGTCTCGTTAATTTGATATTGCCTGTGTTTTCTGCGTTAACCAGATTTTATATTAAATGTCAATGGCAGCCAAAAAGTAAGAACTTGGACTGTCAGATAACAAGTTTTCTAATGACCATTTTTTTCACTCAAGCCTGATGTTATCTTCATATAGGAGTTTAGTATCTGTATTTTGGTGAGAGAGAGAGAGAGAGAATTAATTATTGACAAATAAGAAAGCAAGCCTCAGCTATGAAGACACTGAATATTTAATTATTGATGTATTAAAAACCTAAAAACTACAAAGCCTCAGCTCTTGGGAGTTCAGGATAGGCTAAGGTGAGTCTAACCTGTCCCACAGTGTGATCTTGACACAGGAACTGGGAAGTTATTATGTATCATTTTAAGTACAACATGTTCCAGTTTGATGCCCAAGGCAGTGAATATACTTTATATGTGACATATTAAAAGTGAATTACGCATAGCAGTACTTTATTCAGGGTGTGGCTTGTACTATATTTCACAAACTGCCTCATGAACCATTTCACAACAGCAGTAAAACCGGAATGTGAACATATCTGCAAATAGAAAGCAGTGAAGAAAGACGAAACTTAGATTAGTTCAAAAATCCTTGGCTTGTACATTCCACAAACAATATGATTTCCAGGAGTGACTTCGAATGCCTGAACTCCTCTGAACCTCGACGGGCCCGGGCGTGTGCCACTGGCTTTAACACTCAGCGTATCGTATTGACCAGGGCGGTTACTCGCCATATGAAATGCACAAAAGGTCCCGCATTCCTGGGTTGCCTGGAGGTGTCTGTTATATAAAAGTCAGATGTCTGCAGCGCTGAGCGGGCGTGCTCTCCAGGGGGCTTGTGCACTAACGAGGTGCTCGGGGTGTTTAAAATCAAATCCTCTCCTGTCAAAACAATCCCGTTTGTTGGGCTGCCCCTTCTGTAGTTGAAGGGTAGAGCTGGTTATGTATACCAAACATTTATAAACACATCAGAGCAGCAGTATAAACACTTCAGATCTGTTTTACAGCAGAGGGGGTGAAAAAATACAAAAGACCCCATAAGAGAACAGCATAAATCCATGTACGGGCAAGGATAATTTAGCTATTAAGACTTCATTCATTTCACCCTTTTTTTATTGTTCCTGCTGTAATGAAGTCTGCTCTTGTACATTAAACATACTATCTATATATTAATTGATATTTATATAACCCAATTCTAAAATAATTCAAATGGAACTTGCAATCTAACTACCCACCAGACATAAGTAGATAAATAAGCATGAAAAAGAAACTTGTCTGTTTTGCTTGGGAGTGTGTTGTGTGATTGTGAAGGGACTGCAACACATTTGTTTCATTAGAAGTACCGTGATTTATACATAAACATACATATATTGAAATACTCAATTGCAGAACACAATGTGAGTTTCCAGATTAATTTTGCATGACGTAGATTGTGTTCTGCTTTCGTTAGCGCTGCCGAAACAGTTTTCCACATCACCAGGTGCTTCCTATACAGGATATCAGAGGCACAGCTGGCTGGGATGCGGGAACCCACAATTATAAACACACGGCTACTGGATGACAAACTGGTATCACAAGAACCCTTGTTTTACACCGGGCTGGGCCAGTCTGTTTGTGTTCAGAAAGAAAAGGCTCTCAAGGACTATTTATTTGTATTTTTTATCTGGTTCTGTTTCAAAGTGTTATCAGTTTGTTTTATTGAAGAAGGGAAACCAGGACTACTATTGTAGTGAATATACTGTGCATTCATATAATCATACATTTACATATCCATCGTGTACATATTCATCGGTGTCCATATTGTCTGATTAAGTAGTGGGTTTTGAATACAGCTTTGGTCATCTGCCTGAATATTTAACCCACTTTAAAATATTCTCGCTTCAGCCACCTTCTGTGCTCACAGTTGGTGACTCTCTCTGGGGAATGGCTCCGTCTTAAATTCCCTGCTGTATCCTTCTCAGCTACACCGAGTCGAATGGAGGCTCTGAAGAATTAGGTCAAATCTCTGTTGTAAAACGTGTTCTTTCTCATACGCAGACAAAACCTTTATTCAACCCCCCCTCTTCCCCTTCTGATAGAATAGGACCGAAATATGTAAAAGAAAATGTATTTCTCTTCTTGACGTCTACCTGACTTTTCTTCACGCTTGCTCAAACGAATTCCTCTAGCCTGGAATGTGCTTTTATCAGCACGCTTCAGGCACATTTTTATTTATTTTTTATGCTCAATAGAAAAATGTGTGTCTATAACAGTATTCGTCTGTGTGTGTTGTGTGTATTCAAATACGTCAAGAGTGAGTGCATTGAAACTCTTGTAGAAGAGATGTTGACATATGGTGCACATGGCAGATTTAGATTTTGAAGATTAGCACTGCTCTAAACATTGATCATATCCAGTGAATCATTGTTCGTGCTGAACAGCCGAAAGGCACAGAGTTCTCCTATTGATTATTCTGGACTCTGGTTAGTCCAACTTTACAGCTGATTGGACTAATATAAATCTCCATGGCAAACACTGAATTTAATTATAGCTCTACGTCGTGTTGGGATTTGTGAACTTAATGTCTTACTTTAAGTGTCGCGTAACTGACTGGCTACATCTTTATTGCTTCGATTTACCTCCTACACATTTATTACAATGCGAAAGCTTTTTTTCTGTGTATGTTAAACTTTCACATAACAAGGAAAGAAAATACAATAGCAAGTCTTTAAATACAATCCCACTGCCTGTCAAGCAGCCAAAAAATTTGGATTTTCATAAGCCACTGATGTGAGTTTACTTAGAAGCACACTATATTACTCATCTAAACCCATTTAGCTCTTTTTTGATGTAATGTTCGTAATAAATACAATTAATTAATAAAGTATAAACTGCCAGAAGTCATGGTTATTAAATGGTTCTGCTTTGGTTCACCAGTCTTACTATTTTCAATACAATACATTATTGGTTCATTAGGCTATTTGCATATCTCTCCAAATCCTGCCCCCTGAACTGACCGACTGACCTCAGACAGCAGAGCAGAGACACTCTGGTGACTTGTCTGCTATGACTCTCACACTATTCCCTCCTCAAATGCTACCACAGCAAAATCCTGAGGTCTCTATACAACACAGACTGTGTCAACTGAGTGTTAAGGGAGTGCGGTACACTATTCTTGTGTGTGTTTGTGTTTACCGACTGACTCATTTATTTCAACCGTGTGTTCACTTTCAGCAGAGATAATCACCAGAACTTGGATGAGGGCGATCTCTCCTGGTTGCCATATATAACCCCTCTGTCAAGCCTTTCCCATGTTTAGCTAAGGAGTGCAGCCATGCAGCTATATCCAGGCCCTGAGCCAGCAGACACCACAGCGCGTTCCCTCTGAGCACAGCTCCCCACACTGACCTGAAAACCTCCTGCCATTCAGGTCTGGGCACCGGCCAGACACAGCTACTGAACTGGGCCACGGCATCACCGATTGGTCGTTGGCTGATCCTGGATATTCTATTTGTGTCGCCTGTTAATTCTAAAATGTTATTGTGACTTCCATGTCCCGAGAAAGTAAATATTTGAAAGATTTAAGTACTCTGGGTTTATTAGTATAGAGTGTTATAGTGTAAAGTATGTGTGTGTGTGTGTGTGTGTGTGTGTGTGTGTGTGTAGAGGTAGTGGAGAGATGCATGGAAACACCTGAATAAATGAGGAACACCCAAGTGTATTAACCAGGCATGAGTTGATTGAGTTGCTATTGGAAGAAAGGTCCAGATGCTGGTAGATCTTTCCCAAGATGTGCAAACAGACCATACTGTCCACAAGTGGGGGCCCAGCACGTCCACTACCTATATGTATGTATGCATACATATATTTATTTAGGAAGTTAAGTCATTTTTATTCATTTTAGGTTGTTATGAAATTTCCACTGGCCTCACCTTCCTCTTTTACGTTGCTGGTCTTAATCATATAGAATCCAACATTTAGCAGCATCCTCTTTGCAAACTTACTTCCCAAAAACCTCCAGGCACTGGTAGTATAGAGTTAATCTTCGTATGTCTTCGTAAGCCTTTATTTTTTTTTCTATCGCCTGGGACGAAGCACACTACTTCTCCATGGATGTGATGAATCACAAAGCTGAGGGAACAGCCAGCAGTGCTCTCACCAGCTGCATTCATCTCTGGGTTTCTTTGTTCAAGTCAAAATGAAGACGACACACTGGAATAATTCCTTTCATTTTAAGAAAGCGTCGTTCCCTACACTGACTTTTTTGCATCTCCTCACCTCTCTTTCTCTCTCTCTCGTTATATGAAACGATTGGCTTGAACAATAACAAAATCCTAAGTATCTGTTGAGTGTAAACTATATGAATAGCAGATCCCTAACAGCTCGGAGGTGTCTCTCGGGGCAGTCCCTCCGTGTGCTGCCCAGCATGGGATCACAGTATATATATATTGAAAGATATATATTAGATTGCAGACTCAGACCCACATCCTCAATTCCCCACAGCTCTTAATGCAAAGGGTAAATATCTGCTGCCCTTAAACAGGTAGGGCTTTTCACATGGGGTTGAATGCTTTACTGTGGATGCTATAAGCCTATAATACCAGAGCACTGGACAACCCTTTGAATAATAATTTTATATACATTCAACAACTGGGAAAATAACAAGGCTTTACTTTACAACATCAGCTATTATTCAACTGCTTGGCAAGTGAACCCTCTGTTTTTCGGTCAAATTAAAGTGTGTGTGAAGCCCTGCTTTGCAACAGGAGTTTGTCTGGACTGAGGATGCGTCTGTAAATATAATTCAACTTCAGCCTGAGTTCTGAGAAACAGTGTTTCTAAATGTCTCACTTATCTGAAATCATGTCAATGTCCATCTGATAGTTAAAATGTTTCAATTGGCTCGCTGTGTGCCGCTTCATGAAAAGTGCACGTTAAGAGTCAAAGCACTGCCATGGCTCTTCTCTTGAGGTTTATTTTGTGCTCACAAATGCACACGGACACACACACAAGCGCGATGCACATTATATTGGAACTTGAGAACCTCTTCTAAAATAGTTTGAAGGAGCTTTAGCGGTTCTTAATTTAGTTGGTCATCTAAGATATGTCAAGAAGCTGTCTCCAGGAAGCAGTGTGCTTGAACTGTCTGCCTTGTAAAGGCTTTCTAGTACCGAAAGGCAAGACAATTTGTATTTATAGATCTTCTTGAAATTAGAATACAGATTTGGAAAGCAGTACAAATAAACAAATACACAGATTTTGTGTGGTCCATGAAAATATATATATATATATATATACACTCACCTAAAGGATTATTAGGAACACCTGTTCAATTTCTCATTAATGCAATTATCTAACCAAACAATCACATGGCAGTTGCTTCAATGCATTTAGGGGTGTGGTCCTGGTCAAGACAATCTCCTGAACTCCAAACTGAATGTCTGAATGGGAAAGAAAGGTGATTTAAGCAATTTTGAGCGTGGCATGGTTGTTGGTGCCAGACGGGCCGGTCTGAGTATTTCACAATCTGCTCAGTTACTGGGATTTTCACGCACAACCATTTCTAGGGTTCACAAAGAATGGTGTGAAAAGGGAAAAACATCCAGTATGCGGCAGTCCTGTGGGCGAAAATGCCTTGTTGATGCTAGAGGTCAGAGGAGAATGGGCCGACTGATTCAAGCTGATAGAAGAGCAACTTTGACTGAAATAACCACTCGTTACAACCGAGGTATGCAGCAAAGCATTTGTGAAGCCACAACACGTACAACCTTGAGGCGGATGGGCTACAACAGCAGAAGACCCCACCGGGTACCACTCATCTCCACTACGAATAGGAAAAAGAGGCTACAATTTGCACAAGCTCACCAAAATTGGACAGTTGAAGACTGGAAAAATTTTGCCTGGTCTGATGAGTCTCGATTTCTGTTGAGACATTCAGATGGTAGAGTCAGAATTTGGCGTAAACAGAATGAGAACATGGATCCATCATGCCTTGTTACCACTGTGCAGGCTGCTGGTGGTGGTGTAATGGTGTGGGGGATGTTTTCTTGGCACACTTTAGGCCCCTTAGTGCCAATTGGGCATCGTTTAAATGCCACGGCCTACCTGAGCATTGTTTCTGACCATGTCCATCCCTTTATGACCACCATGTACCCATCCTCTGATGGCTACTTCCAGCAGGATAATGCACCATGTCACAAAGGTCGAATCATTTCAAATTGGTTTCTTGAACATGACAATGAGTTCACTGTACTAAACTGGCCCCCACAGTCACCAGATCTCAACCCAATAGAGCATCTTTGGGATGTGGTGGAACGGGAGCTTCGTGCCCTGGATGTGCATCCCACGAATCTCCATCAACTGCAAGATGCTATCCTATCAATATGGGCCAACATTTCTAAAGAATGCTTTCAGCACCTTGTTGAATCAAAGCCACGTAGAATTAAGGCAGTTCTGAAGGCGAAAGGGGGTCAAACACAGTATTAGTATGGTGTTCCTAATAATCCTTTAGGTGAGTGTATATATATATATATATATATATATATATATATATATATATATATATATTTAATAATGGTGATGATAATAATAATTGGCTTCGAAAATACGGTCGTTCTGAACTTTATATCACCCCCACAGAATGTGTATGTTCTTTACATGGACTGGAGGTCTTTGACAGGGAGTGAAAGCATCTCCATTTATTTTCACCAAGCTGGGAAATGTGTTTCCCCCGAGGAGAGCTGTTCTGTGTGTTTGCTGATGGGGTTTCAATGCCATGATGAGGAAGATACTGCTGCCTCCATTTTGTTTCCTTCACAAGCTCTTACTACACTCCTATTCAGAGCCATCCACACAGACCAGATTGTTGCAGCAGTTTGGGCTCCGGGCCGAAACGAGCGCTTGGGTGTAATTTTGGTGTCGATGCACCTGCTGGTTGTGGATTCAAAGCTGCGATTCTGTAACTTAAGAACAGGACTTCAGTCACATGGAAGCAGTTAATGGATTATAAGTATACATATATGCTGCTCCTATTTGGATTTTACCACAAGTGGCTGACACATCATTAATTTGTGGGAAGCGCCTCGTGATAAACTTTTCTTGTGTATGAACACTCTTTGATCTTATATTTTATAGTTTACCTTGAATATTGTATTGTTTTAAGTCACAAAATCCATCCGAGCGGCGTTTCATACTTTTTTAATTTCCTGGAGAAGTCAAGCGCTTTTTGTGCTGACTTTTGTTTGACGTGAGAATTAGTTAACAGGCCTTATAAAGTTAATTGCCTGAGATGTCTGTAATTCTGTAATGCATTTGTGTGTGCTTAAAGACAGAAATAAGCAGGACTAATCTAACCCTTTTTCAAAGTTTCCTCTCATTAACCATATTGCACTTCATTAGTAACTAGTGCTATTAAGCCCAAAATGAGGAGCTTATACAATCATGTAGATTAGGAGGCGACAGTCTCCCGGTGACATCCTAAGTATCGCAGGAATCATAACAAATCCACATTAATCCGGACGTTCTGCTCCATGTCGTTCATATCTTTGATATGTTTGGCAGGACGGCAGATCTCTTCAGCATTTGTTAAAAATCTTCCTCCTGTGATGTCACTTTAATTGGAGCCTCAAGGATTGACTACAAAATAGGTAAAGGATGTGGAATCTGAAATATAGGTCATGCAGAATATATATATATATATATAATATATATATATATACACACACAGCAGGTATATTGTGAGTTTATGCTGTCTGTTTTACTTCACATGTTGTGGCTGTGAAGGTTGTAGACCATGACAAGTTGTCAAGTGACTTGACACAGTGGTCCAAATGAAGGAGAGATGAAAAGAAAGATTCTGCCCTTTAGCCCGTTTTCTGTACCTTTCCATTTCTCTCTCATGGTGCCGTGCTAATTTGAGCTCTAGAGAATCACAAATGACTCGAATCTCTTTAACTACTGAATTAAATTAGATCGATTTGACGTTTGTTGATCCGCCCCTTTGGCAGAAAACATTACATATATATATACACAAGTATATTGGTTAAAAAACAAACAAATAAACCACAACAACAAATGTCATATGGTAACAGAATCCAAAAACAAGTATATGAAAGAGGCTTATTTGGACATTAATCTTTTATTCAAGCAACTTGATATGGTTTCAAATAACTACAGGAAAACTCTAGTATAACAGACATCTGTAAAACGAGCACAATCTACCATAGCAGTATAGTTAGAAAATAATCAATAGTTGTTATACTTATCGACGAGAAAAGTATTGTTAAAGTCCCTATAGTCGAGTCCTGCAAGAGAAACCCACAAAGACAGTGATTTGCTTTCAAATGTTTAAGAAAATCACTTTGGTAAACAAAATCATTAAAGTAATTTTGAGTCAGTGGACGTTGAGCACCAGCACCAATATATTTGTATGAATTGAATCAGATGATGGAAAACCATCTACTTTGAACTGTTGCCCCATGGCTTAATAGAAACGAATGATAGCCACAATATAACGTACAGTACTGTGCAAAAATGCTGTAAAGTAAGAATGCTTTCAAAAATAGACATGTTAATAGATTGTTTATCAATGAACTAAATGCAAAGTGAGTGAACTGAAGAAAATTCTAAGTTAAGTTAATTGATAAATATAATCTATTAACATGTCTATTTTTTAAAGCATTCTTACTTTACAGCATTTCTTCACACCTGCCTAAAACCTTTGCACAGTACTGTACATCATTGTATGTGTAATTAAACGGCGTAGTGATTTTTCCCTAAACTGTGCTGACTTGTTACATTCATATTCACCATAAGAACTGAAGTTGCCTGATTTATTTTTATTTATTTTTCCTGCCTCACCCTTCGAGAGTAAATTGTATATAATTTCCAATGCTACAGATAATTGCAATCGCGGCTTTACCTTCCTCCACTGTATAATTATGCAATATTTAAGTCGCACATAAACATATGCTTCTTGTTTACACAGGATAATTTGTAGGTGTACCTACCACACAAACTCTAAACACAGTGCTGCGGTCGTGGTGAAGCCAGATTGCTTTTGTTTTCCTCGGTTCCCAAACACATTGATTATTGTATTTTCAGATAACAATAACACATTCTGTAATAATAATATATACACTGTTAGTTTCATAACTGCCGAGCTGTGTTTATTTCTTTTGTAACACACTATATTATTGATTGAATGTATTTAACTGGCCCCTTTATTCAAACTTGTAACTGTTTTGGCTTTACAGTGAAACACTGAAACCGAGTAATATATTACACTTGAGAGGTGCTACTGGTACCAAATAACACAATGTCAACATCAGTTCAGTCAGAAGTCTTTTATTCTGTTCACCATCCTTCGAACATTAATGTTGTTATGAACAGCAGGGAAGCTTATAAAAATTATGAAAGAGAATTGTGTTCTGCTTAAAGCAACTAAAGTTGGATGTGGTTTTAGAAAATCTGGGACTTTGGCAGTCTTATTTGTGAGCTTCTGTTTAAAGTCAAGGTGTGGACGGCCAGTCATGGGATATCTGTGTATTGAGGATAAACCTATCCCAAAGGCTAATGCAAACAAATAACCTGGAAAGAGTCCAGGGACAGTTCGAGCAGCACAAGGCGTGGCCATAAATCACATTCTCCCAACGCTGATCTCTCCAGGTTCACCCACAAAAGGTTAATCATGAACTGTCCGTGCCTTCCCCACGCAGAGTTGGCCAGTTTTCAAAGCAAACTCAACTGTGTAAGATGTTGGCTGCTGTCTTAAAGTGTGCCAAGGTTCACAACATCGGGCTGCCGCTGGCCGGGGCCTCCAAAACAGTAGCATAGTAGCATATCGGCATAAGACTCTTACCAAGCTTAATTTAGGATCATTACTATGATGAGTCCACCTCCACAACCACAAGTAGATTTCTCTACTTTTTCATACTTAATTTTTCCTTTGTGTCTCAGCTAAGTTAGCCATCACAAAAGGCAAACGATTTCTGTAGAAGAATCATACGACGGACATTTTAAAGTGATGTTCATTCCTGGCAGTTGTTTATGGTTGGGTTAGTTGATCTCTTTCACTGAGTTCTCTGCCTCAAACTCAAAGGAACGAGCACCTGGCACACAGTCTTGACATTTTCATTGGAAGCCCCCTGTGTTTACAGGGCTCTTCCTCGGACAGTATGTTTCATTTCCTGTAGGGGATGAAGCTGCATCTGGCAGTGAGTTCCTGAGCCGTACAGTATCTGACATAAACAGTTTAATTGACCGTCACATTAAGACTGTGACTCATGCTGGCGCTGCTGAAACGACCAGTGAGACCTTTGCCCCGGGCAGCTGTGCAATTAATGTCGGGCTTGTGGTCGGACACGGCATCGCTCATAATTTCCTCTGCGCTCTATTCCCTTGTATACTGAAAGTAAACAAACTTGCTACAGTAAAAAAAAACATTATTTATGAACATAATATTAAAAAGGTGTTACTTTACTTTTTTTTACCTTAGTTTTGATGGAATTAATTGTGTAACATTACAAAATGAATGTCAACTATTTAAAGACTGTTTCCTCTACTTCATACCGGAGGGCAGTTGTTTTTCACATGGAGGGTGGGGCAGTTACACAATCTTCAACTTGTGTTTGAACACTTTCTAAAGTTGGTTTGGCAATATTAAAGCATACCTTAGCAACAGGAAATGCAGACCAGAGCTGTGTGTGAAGATTAGGTGTAATCTTAGGCTACTGGCACTGTACACATTGTAGTAATACTTTTGTGTAACTGTGTGCTTTGGCATTAATCTCATTAGGTATTTCTGAAACATGTTTGAATTGTAGTAACCGAGCTGAGTTACTTTTGTACTCGGAATTTAACCGTTTTCTACAAATGTTATGGATCGGCCTTAAGGTGAAAACTGTAATTGGGGTTTATTTACCTGCAGAAATTAATTTAAAGATTCTTACTATTGCCTGCATGTGTTTTGACATGACTACATTGGCAATGCATGTTAAAAGTAGGTTTGATATGTCTTTATTATGATGTGCTGAGTAAATATTTTCAACTTGATGACATAAATCCTCAGTGAAATGAAGTCGCCAGCAGCTTTTTTCCTGTGATAATGCGTCAGTCGATGGGAGGCGGTCAGATCATCCCCAGAGAAGACAGTAACAGGGTGGTTTAGTCTGTGGTTTATCTGCAGTTCCCACGGCATTCAAGATACCGGTCAGCTGTCTTTGAATGTGTTCTGTGAAATGTGTACAGTGTACTTCTCATAGTGATGCATAATAGCGTTTATCTTGCAATAGTCTTTTAACCCCTGAGGAGATGAAATGTGTTCATACTCCTCCAAACAAATGCACATCTCTATAACTTGTATTTTCTTACCATGTTTATCATATCTGTTATCTGTACGGTACACTCTGAGCACTGAGCTCGACTCCCTGTGAAGGGTTACACACTCGGCAAACCTTCAAGGCCATGAGTCAGGCTCATCACACTTAGTGGCAGCACACACAAACACCCACAACTTTTACTGTGCAATTTAGTATACCGTAATCGGGCACATTCGCTTCTCGACAAAAACATAAACATATTTCTCTGGAAAAGATTAAGTTGTTGCTGTCAAACATGAAAAACAATTACTTTTCGAAAACAATATGTCTATCTAGCTAATAAATGATAGCGTTTGATCTGATTCTACATTTATATTTACTCAAATGCACGAACATCCATAAAAAACAAACGTTGATACTTTCAGAGCACTACCAGCAGAATGATACATTGTTTAATTATGTTGAAAGAGGAATACCAGGCACCTTTAAAGAGGCTTGAAAGATGTTCCCATATCACGGATTATATAGACCATTTTCTGCGAGAGGCAAAGGTGTCGGTAGCATTGATACTGTAAAAGCAGGATGAATTATGTAGCCGAGTAAATGGCAATTTCTAAACCATATCCTCTTCACAAAAGCACTCAGTTTTTAGTTGTTTTTCTCTACATCCCTATAAACTAAAGTGCGCTGATGCTTTTGCAGTTTGTCAGTGTGGATCTGCACCTACATACATATGTTATGTTTCCCTCCATAATGTAAAATAAAATGCTATTCATAGCTGGAATCAAAGCCCAAATCATTTGAGGTTAATTACTCTGAAATTACTCTTTAATTTAATCCAATTATATCTTATGAATTTCAAAGAGGGACAATAGTTAACTGTTTTGCATTCATATTTGACTTTCAAAAAAGTGCACTACAAGCTTAGTAAAATCCCTGTGAGAAACTGTTTTTTTTTTATAAAAGGAGGACTCACAGTTAGAAAGAACAGTAGAACATTTTTGAATCTTATTACATCATAATATGCTAATTAAACCGTGGAATTCCTTTTGCGAATGAATTTTGTGTTCGGTTTCAGTTGAGTTTAAATGTATAGACCTACACCTTCTTTTTTCGAACTATACACTGTGCGGAAGAAATGGAATTGTACATTTAATTTAGTATAATGATGTACAATAAAACACTATTTGTTCTAATTTAAAATACCTTTGTGTCAGAGAGGGGCAACTAGTTTTGCTCTTTATTATGAAATTGTTCAGCCGAGGGTCGGAGACACAGTCGGCACACAGACGTCACTGAGCAAATACCGTGAGCAAACGAGATCCCACTGCCAGCAGCTGATGAAATAACAACCAAAACTAATTCAGACGGTCTAGTTGCACAACCCAGGGGTTGAGTTCAGTTGGGCCGCCTCTCCCAGCTGTGCTAGTGGAGAAACTCTGCTCCTGTTTTAACTTACTTACATCTCTCTCTGCTTCACACTTGACACTGCTTTTGAAAGGCATAGTTTGACGAAGGGAAGAGCAGGCAAAGAGAATTATTCATCAGCACCCCCGCCCCTCCCTGAGAGCATCGCGAATGTTTCAAGCAGTCTGTCTCATCGCATCGCCTGCACAGTGTATCTAAACAAAAACAGACCGATTTGGGTTCAGGAGTGCAAGTCGTAAGTGATGTGATGGAGGAGACTTTTCATCTGCGCTCAGTATTTGGAGCACTAACTTGCTGTACGTGAAGATCTGGTTCAAAAAGAAACACATTTTCTCCAGTGCAGTAATCTCAGAGATAGTACACCACCAGCTCAAAAGCAGAATTTAAAAAAAATAAAGAAAGGAGGGGAAAAAATCCTTTGATATCAACATATTTCACGAGGGATTTACAGGGGAAAAAACATTACTGAGAGGAATATTTAATGACTGGCAATTACACAAGAAGTAAATATTTTCTCTCTCCCCTTTTTTTTTTTGCATCTACATGGCCAGTGGGAGGCAGATCTGTCAGGACTTATCACAAGCATTGGGAAATAAAGTATATGGGGGGAAGAGATGATGGAGTTATTTACATTTCGAAGTCTATGGGTGTGAGTCAGGAATTGCTTGTGAGGGTTTCAGAGGCGTTGAGTTTACTTTGGTGAACGCTGGCGTGCCTCTGATTGCATCCTTGCTCAGTGATTGCCGCTCTGCTCTTTCAGCAGCAAGGGAATTGCGTTTGCGTTGCTGGAAATGGTTTCTTCTCTGGCGCAGTGTAGAGGTTTGGTGCATTTCTTCCCCCTCTAGTGGCGACAGGGCTTGAGTCGGCTCAGTGAATGTTTCAAAGCTTCAGTCTAGGTGTGACATTAGTTACACATTGCCTGGATACGACTCCAGGGCTAAAGTCACAGGATTACCCAAAGCAGTAGTAATGCCGAACAGGGTGGATTGTGGGAGGAATAAGCACAACAGGTCTGGAGCAGAAACAATAATTACATTTAGAGCTGCAGACAATTAGGCACGCTCTGCAGACTACCTGAGCTTCAAATGAAGACTGGAAGAGTGGAAACTGGGGGAAGGGCAGAATTTGTTAAGCTGTTAAAGCAAAGAGACACGGCTGAGAGAAAAACAACTGCAAAATGACTGAGAAACTGTGATTAGGATAGATCTACCTGCTGGACAAGTTTACACTGAAGTTATTTTTATGAACTAACAATATTGTTTATTTTTTATGTTGTTCTGTGTTATCTTTCTGTATCATCTTTCTATCTATCCATCCTTCTATCTATTCACAGGTTCAAATGTGTAGATAATGAAAGAGATTATATTGTGTACAGTTCGCAAATTAAATGAATGGCAATGGAAGCTGGGTAGGTGATACAGTTATCTTATTTTCCCTTTGATGTCAGTTTAGCTGAACAGTTTGTGACAAATTCAGATCAGGGGAAAAAAAGAGTGCCTTTCATCTTTATATTTCAGAGAAACCTTTTTGTCTGGATACCAAACAATTTGATATGATATACCTGACTAGTATAACAATTGTATATATGTATTTTTAAAAGGATTGTTTGTTTACTTTGTGTAATATACAAAGGTCTCTGTAGTTGCTTATATTGCATTCTCTCGGCTTCGGGCCAGGACAGGTCAGCGGGAAGGTCAAGTTTGGCTCCCAGCTCGGCCTTGCTTGTTCAAATTTTATAGCCGTGTGAAATGAAGCTTGAAACTCTCCCGTCGGTCATATAGTCAGACTCTGGATAAGCAACGGTATAAATACCTGTCTGTTCTTGTGTGTGCAGTTTGTCTAATTATGACTTTAATTGGCACAGTTGAGATAATGTAGTGGTAAAAATAGAATAATATGAATTCAAATTAACACCATGGATGTTACTAATGTTATATAATCCTATATGGTGATAAATTCCTCCAATGCAGATTCACGAGGAACGTCACCCCTACATGGGGGGAGGGCTACATAGGTCATGCAGTGCAGTTTATGAAATAACAATACCTTGCATTTATATAGCGCCTTTCATCCCAAATCACCCTTCACACTGAGGAGGGGACACCCTTTCTTCCACCACTAAAGTGCAACCCCTGCCTGGGTCGTATTTGTAGTCATGAGTTCCTCACAGACCCCTGCAAACAAGGCCTGTCTTTAAATTGATTAAAACTGTTTCATTTCTCCTTCTTTATCTCTTCAACATTCATCTCAGTTAAACTCCACCAATAACTGCAGTTAGATTTACTCGATGATGCCCTGAGCCGTTTTAGTTCCAGAATCAGTTTTATGTAGCTGTGCTGTCATCTGGTGGATAATTTAGGCAAGTGAAGAAGACAGGCATTTTTCCATCTTGTTGCTCCACGATTTGCTTGCATCACCTCACGTCTTGTGAACTAAACTCGACAGCTTTAAGGAACAGATCCACCAAGAGGAACAGGAAATTAATATTACATAAAATGGACAGGTATCAGTCATCAGCGGCTGTGATTGGCTGATTGATCTTCCTTTCCACCACTATAAAAATCTCTAGTTCCTTGGAAATCTCCCAGAGTTCCTGGATCACACTGTGGAGGAATCATGTTCTCATACCCCAGCTCTGTGCCAATAGCCCTCTGATGTCTTACTAATGACCCTGAACATCAAACCCATCTGTCTGTCTGTCTGTCGAGTTTTATTTTTGGAGAGAAACTCACTCTTATTTCAGCTATGCAAGATCTGGGGGAGCTCAGGATCCCATGATGGGACCCACCTCCGGGGACGGTCAGTTCCCCCTGCTGGAGCCCGAGTCCAAGATCTTTTAACCATTTTATGGATGATTGTTTTTAAAATGACTTTTAAAATGAATCTTAACTGTTTTTAAAGATTTAGTTGGTTTTAAAACACAAATTGTTTAGGGTTTTTTTTATTTAGTTTTGTTATATTTTTTTGTCAAATACATTGTCCGTTTTGGATTTAATTTTAAATGCATTGGACCTTTTTTGTTTGTTTTTTATTTTTACCTTTTTAATTGTTTCTTTATTTTGTCCAATGCATTTTCTGTTATTTTCAATGTATTTGACTTTTATGTTGGTGAGCAGTTTTTGCTTTAATCACGCTTGTTTTGTTGTTCTGTGCACTTGTTTATTTGAAGTTAATTATTTTGTTTTTCGTTAAATCACAAAGATTTTAAAAATTTTAAGTGATTTTAAGAATTGATTTTAATTTTTTTTAATCATAAGTATTAAAAACTGAATTGATTTTATATGTAATGTAAAATACTACACACAATAAAACAGTATTTCAGCTATGCCATTAGTTTATTCATTCCAATTATATGGGATTATTCCTTATTTTCAATACTTGTCAACTCAGAATCCGACAGGCTCAGTGTTTAGAATATTCTAGAATTACTGGATTATTATGCAAATTTTTCCAAAAGGTATCAAGATATTTAAAACACTAAAGTTTGATGTTGATGAGATGGATGTGTGTAATGGTGATACCCAAATTTGACCTTGTTGTGTTTCTGCAAGGTCACATTTTTACACTTACTGTCTGGGGGAGGGAGCATGTGGTTTAGCAATGTGAAACTGTGTGTTTGTGTTAATAATTATTAAAGATTGTATAGGAATTTCAATTTATACTTATAATGTGCTTTAAATGTCATACTAATACTGGACACAAGAGGGTGCTAATGTCTTTCTGAAAACGTTTTTAGTGAGGAGACGCATCTTTAAAATTACTGAAGGACTTTCCCTCAGCTCCTATAAAACCCTGTATTCTCCTGTAAAACCCACAGAAGCCCCTGCCTGGGTCAAAGTTCACAAGTCTACCTTTATAAGACTAATGGTCTTTTACTGTAAAAAGTCTTCTGTAAAACAACTACAGGTGTGGAACTTTAACTGCTGTAGTATAATACACCATTTTCTCTGTTTTAAACAGTACCAAATATAATAATGCAACTCAACAAACATGCAACCAAGAAGAGGCAAAAGTATGACATTTACTAGTTTAGGAGTGTGTTCATTTGATTGTAGTGCTTTTTATGGTCTCAAACTTGTTTTTGTGTTCAGGATTTAAATTCAATTTAATTTTTTGAAGTTGGTTTGGAGCTCTGATTCTGCGCACAATCGTAGGTTCGACCTGTTTTAAATGTTTTATGTTGGACCTGCACTGTTTTCTGTCTGTTTCTAAAACTATCTTCCTGTAGATTACTGTATTATAAAGAATACATTAGAGTTAGAATTGTTCGCAGAAAGATAGACATAAAATAATTAGTTTTTGTAAATTTCTACCTCTAATATACCTTTGATAAATCACTGCATGTTACCAGCAGTTTAATCTGTATCTGTGCACTTCGCTTTGTGAATTTCAAATCAAATTGGCATCAGTGCAGTAGCCATGTACCATGATGTCACTAACAGCCATGTTCCACTATGGGCAGCACAGCTATTTCTTCTAGTAAAAAGAGTCTCATTAAGTCTGGAAGATAAAGGTTAATTAAAATGAAGCCATGATCAAAGTCTCATATGAGCTGTTGTGGACGAGCTGTTGTGATTCTCCCTGTTTTTCTTTCCTCACCAGAGTCGAGATTTTAGGCCAATAAGCGTGGGGGTTGGGGGGGTAGAGATTCAGCCACATTTGCACTGAAAATAGACTTGGAGTCATTATCAAATACCTGCTGCTCCCTGCCTGGCTGCTGGGGCTAATTTGTGCAGTGTAAATGAAGATTTGAGGCGCTGAGTTTTGAATAATGTGCAAAAGGTACCGCTGTGCTGTGTCAACACAAACCCCTTTCCATCCGAGCAACTCTAATTATTTTATGAAGTGTAGAGTCTATGTTCTTGAACAGGAAAGGAGCAGTGGGGGAGGGAAGGAGCGACTGTCTACACGGTTGTGTGTGGATAGTATTGTCATTCAACATGTCAGTTGTGAGACAGACATTATAATGAATTTGGACAACTGATATTAACCACACAAAAATAAAATCTGGAGTAAAAATAAAATAAAAAACTGGACAAAACCTTCTTTGAAAAACCATATCATTCTTTGATCACTAGGTGGCACTGTCTGCTTCTCGCTTTTTCTTTTTCTCTCCTTGCTTTGAATATTCGTACCAATAAATTGGATATCCATCCACAGGAATAAAACAGTTCCTGCATTTGTCATGTCATGGTGGAGGTTCAGTTTTGTCATAACATGAAGGATTCCCAACAAATATATATTACGTAGGTGTTGCAAAACCTGGCAGTTCAAATACAATGAATACATAGACTGAAAATGGCAAAAGAGGTAATTAAACCCAATATATTGTGCAATTACACTCAATCAAAATCAAATATCGGGAAGTGAACTGTGAAACATATGGGATGTTGTGTAATAAATGTAAAAATAATTTTATAATACATAAATAAAGGAGATATCATCAGTTATAGACCGTAAATTGTACATTTGTTATAACCCCCTATTGATTCCTTCAATGCAAAAGTAATTATTATACATTTGAAATACTAGATGTAAAAGGAAAGGAGTGTTTTTAACTCAAGGTTTGCTGAAAAAATAATGCACTTGGAAAACAATCAATTAATACATACATATGTATCTCTATATACACTCACCTAAAGGATTATTAGGAACACCATACTAATACTGTGTTTGACCCCCTTTCGCCTTCAGAACTGCCTTAATTCTACGTGGCATTGATTCAACAAGGTGCTGAAAGCATTCTTTAGAAATGTTGGCCCATATTGATAGGATAGCATCTTGCAGTTGATGGAGATTTGTGGGATGCACATCCAGGGCACGAAGCTCCCGTTCCACTACATCCCAAAGATGCTCTATTGGGTTGAGATCTGGTGACTGTGGGGGCCAGTTTAGTACAGTGAACTCATTGTCATGTTCAAGAAACCAATTTGAAATGATTCGACCTTTGTGACATGGTGCATTATCCTGCTGGAAGTAGCCATCAGAGGATGGGTACATGGTGGTCATAAAGGGATGGACATGGTCAGAAACAATGCTCAGGTAGGCCGTGGCATTTAAACGATGCCCAATTGGCACTAAGGGGCCTAAAGTGTGCCAAGAAAACATCCCCCACACCATTACACCACCACCACCAGCCTGCACAGTGGTAACAAGGCATGATGGATCCATGTTCTCATTCTGTTTACGCCAAATTCTGACTCTACCATCTGAATGTCTCAACAGAAATCGAGACTCATCAGACCAGGCAACATTTTTCCAGTCTTCAACTGTCCAATTTTGGTGAGCTTGTGCAAATTGTAGCCTCTTTTTCCTATTTGTAGTGGAGAGGAGTGGTACCCGGTGGGGTCTTCTGCTGTTGTAGCCCATCCGTCTCAAGGTTGTACGTGTTGTGGCTTCACAAATGCTTTGCTGCATACCTCGGTTGTAACGAGTGGTTATTTCAGTCAAAGTTGCTCTTCTATCAGCTTGAATCAGTCGGCCCATTCTCCTCTGACCTCTAGCATCAACAAGGCATTTTCGCCCACAGGACTGCCGCATACTGGATGTTTTTCCCTTTTCACACCATTCTTTGTAAACCCTAGAAATGGTTGTGCGTGAAAATCCCAGTAACTGAGCAGATTGTGAAATACTCAGACCGGCCCGTCTGGCACCAACAACCATGCCACGCTCAAAATTGCTTAAATCACCTTTCTTTCCCATTCAGACATTCAGTTTGGAGTTCAGGAGATTGTCTTGACCAGGACCACACCCCTAAATGCATTGAAGCAACTGCCATGTGATTGGTTGGTTAGATAATTGCATTAATGAGAAATTGAACAGGTGTTCCTAATAATCCTTTAGGTGAGTGTATAATTCTATATAATTCTGACATGTAATGGTAATGACCATGTTCACCAGCAGAGGGCACTGTTGGTGCCACACACACTGAGTGCTGAGTGTCCGCGCTGATGCTTTGACACCCAAATTGAAAATGCATCGTCTATGATAATCTGCTTTCTCTTCCTCAGACAGACACAACTTAGAGCAACTGCTGCCAAATCTTGCGTGATTTTGAAAAGAGGGCGAGTTGATCCCAAGGTGCTTTTCTAAAACTTGCTTTATGTCGCTGCAGAACTTAATTTATATTTTTAAATGGTGCAGAAAGGGTATCCAGAATAATTTGTACATATCTAACCCCCCATCCCCCCATTTATCACAATCACAAACTGCAACGAGCTCCTTATTTTGCCTGTTTTACTAATTCATTCAGTGGCACCAGACACACAAAACTTGGCTCATTTATGATGCTGCTTGGTAGGAATAAAACCAGTTGTTTATCAAGCCTGTTTCTCTGGGTTTTTTTTTTCTGAGGAAAGGATGTCGGATAGAAAGGTGGGATCTGATCTGTCCTCCATGCAGGCCCTGCCTCGTCTCCCCCAGAAACCCTCTCCTTCACTTGTTTACGTGTGGAATGGAGATCCGTTCGGCTCTGACTTGTCTTTTTAAAGTCAAGATTAATCAGATATGACAGATGGTTAAACAAAATGTCACTGGCTCACGGCATCAACGCAGGTGCTGATTTAAACATAACAAGGCCCCTTTAAATCTCGGTGAAAGTGAAAATGCATTTTTTTAGACCTGGCACTAGGCGCACAACACTTTGGTGCTTGCTGTGCAGTATTCTCCCACAAACAACACTTCAGTATTTGTGCCTAACCCTGCTTTATATGCAACCTCACAGTCACGCTGTATGTTACAAATATCTGGGAGCTGTGTGATTAATTAACATCTAGTTCATAACCCTTGAAATTATTGCAGGATCTCAGAAGATAATTAGCTTACTGTGAACCTCATAGTTATAATAACTATAGTTCAACATTTATCAGCACAAATACCTTTTTTTGTCATAACGAATAGCTAGCTAGGGGTTTGAAATATTTAGTCTGCAGTAAAATAAGTAGACATCATTTGTAGTGCATATATATATATATATATATATATATATATATATATATATATATGCATGATAGCCTTTTATAGTGGGAGGTTGCTGGTTCCTGCTCTATAATCTCTTCATAGAGACTTTACTTTGCTGATTTCTGTACAGTCGAACTATTACTTTACAGAGATGTAACCTGTACTTATATTGGAATATGGGTTACTTAAAAATAAAACTACCAAAAGGATGTATTGATAATTAGAGCAGAATCCATGACTCCACAGATTCACAAAGCACTTTTAAAAACAAATGAAATAATGCTGTGTATTTTAAAACAAGTTGTATGTTTTTTCTACATCACAAAGCACAAAGCAACACAAAATACACACAGTCTCGGTTAGAAGGAAAACAAAAAAATGGTGTTAATGGACATTGAATTTCTCTAAAGCAAAGTGTTCCCCTTTGCCAAAATAATGAACCAGGTATAAAAGGAGCGAATCACAGCCAATTAACAACAAGCATGTTGACTAATTAGCTTATAAAGAACAGAAGAAAAAACATCGGTGTTCCCAAACATGAACAATCGTGCTAATGGAAGTACGGATACTTCTAAAGGCAAGGCAACAATGTACAGATGTTTGAAATGTATCTTCTTGTTTTAGTCATCTAGTCTGACACTAAAGTAATGCAAGAATAGCAACATAGATCCAACATCAGGAAGGCCTGTCTGTATTATTGAAGGATTACACAAATGTAGGCGGCAAACTAAACGGCCTTGATTTATATGTACGAGATCGTCCAGTTGTGCAACGTCTCGACGACCAGACGCGGAAACTGTTTCACGGGAGAGAAGCAATTTGAAGTAGGATGGAATTTAAATGGACTGTATTTTATAACCTATAACAGACATTTGCAACATTTGCAAAAGGTGATATTTTTACGTGTTCACCTTTTGTTGTCAAGGGCTGTGAGTGCCACCTACTGGTCTCAGATATTGAGACTGAAAGATCAATCTATTTTATTTGTAAACTGTAACTCCATTTTGTGCAACTGCGGTGGCATTCTTGTTGGGTAGAAGGATATTGGCACTCGGATCACTTCAGGTGTACAAACTCTGTGTGACCATGTGTTACTGGATACATAATCTGCCTTTAAACTACCAACACCTGGTAACCTGAGCTAACAGAGTCTAACATAGTCTCTGCTTACAGGTTTTAAAATCATGGCAACTTGTATTGTCAATGCTAGTAAAATGTAGCAATAGCATGTGAGTAAAGTTATAGGGATGTTTTCTTTAACGTCCAGGATAATTGCATTGATGCAAACAATCACAGCTCTTGAATGGTGCGCCGTCGCGGAGATAGGGTTACTTCTTTTAACTTATTTTTTTCTTTGTTTTAAAGAGAGTATTAAATAACATGCAATTGATTTGGTTCTCACTACAGTTCAGTAGCTCCTAGTTGACATTTAGTCTTTTTCATGCTTTCACACCAAATTTTAATATGTAAACCACGATGTTGGTCAGTTTATTCATCAATTGATTCATTGGTAGATTTTTGGTGAATCAAATGGTTTTCATTGTTACATTGTTGAAAAGTTTCATTCGATTTGTGTTTACATTTTATTTTTTCACATTTGGGGTTTGGAGGCACGGATTGAAAACAAACCATAAAACTTTGACAGGCATCGTGTAAACAGCTACTTAAACTAATTTCAAAGTGAATGCATTGTACATCATAGCCTGGAAAATTACTTTACAGTTTCCCATGGGGTACAATTATGCAGCTGCAGGTCAAAAGTTTTACGCATGTGTTCCAAGAACAGTAAAGGGAGTTTAAGCAGTTTTTAAAAATGTAATGCTATATTTATAAGATAGTATTTATAAACACATTTGCATATATCAAGATGAAAAAGTTGTTTGAATTGGGGCAATTTGCATTTCTTGAAACATATGGCAAAGCTGAGGAAGCCATGGGCCATGCCTTCATTAACGGAGCGTCGTTTCATCAGAATCTACGTTTCCTGCTGAGCTACCCTGCGGTGTAGCCTTCTGTCCCTGAGGTTTTAGTGACAAGGGACAATATGTCCCCAAGGTGAAAATCTGGGGGAATATCTCAGATTGGATCTCTGAGGAGTTCAAATGATTATTTAATCAGACAAAAAAAAAAAAAGTTATGCAGTGAATGTTTATCAGTGTATATATGATGAGGTTTGCAGGTAACTTGTGGCACACGGTCGTTCCTTCACACGGAAGACAGGTGTGTTTGTCACGGAGCGAGACTTGTTCTGTCATCATGTCATGTAATTTGTCAGATACAAGTTCCTCCCTCTTCAATAGTCGATGTCAAGTTTAGATATTACCCAATAAACTCACTTTAATGAAGTGCAATATCTGCATTTCTCTCTCTCTACACACCTCTGTTGTCAAATGTAACGGTGCCAGTGTAAAATTGGCATGTGTCTGTGCTCGACTCTTAGCATGACGTTCCTGTTTTGGCACTGGCGTGTCTGATCCACACGTGTGGGATATTACAGAGAGATGCCCAAGTGTCACGTGTCACAAAGCTGGTTGTGCAGCACACAACTCTGTGGGGAATAAAGCTGAAAACATTTCTCGAGTTCATCCACTGCCATGTCATTGCGTTTTTATTTGTATATTAATTCTGTTGGCTTAAAAAGTCACACTAACTTTAATTTATTTATGGGGGGGAAAAAAAGATTCTTGATTAATTAATTGGGTCACTTTTCCAAACGCTAAACCATTATTTTAGTATTTCACAGCATTTGAAGAATGTTTGCAATATACTACATTTACAGTTTGACATTAAATCAATCTTCAGTGAGTTTGCTTTTTAAATTATTATTATTTTACACTAAAGCCAACGATACGGCTCCCTGTAGTATTCAAATACATCCTAAGACTGGGCCAAACCGAGACCGTTCGCAGCTATGTACATTGTAAATCTCAAGTACTGGTTCAATTAATTTGCTGTTGTGATAATGATTTAAACTGAGCCAATAAATACATTTTTTCACACATCTTTCTAAGTGTGGAATTAACCTAATATGTTAATGCTGCTCAGACAGAGTTAAAACAGGCCGCGCACGGTAGTTACTTTATTAAGCCACATGTCTGAGTTCCAGCTGGGAAAAGCACTGGCGCTTTTAATAAATAATGATCGCCAAAGATCAGAGAAACCTTATACTACAGCAAAACAACTTAAGCACGAGCTTTGATAATGACTGTTAATAATTCAATGTGTATAATTATCCCTTTACAGCAAACCTCGACAATCATAGGATGCTTTAGGGATGTTAGCAATTAGTTAAGACCCCGTCACCTTTAGGGAGGGACTTGTGTATTAGATTAAGCTCTCGGTTCTTGACCCGTGTATCAGAAAAGTGCGAAGCTCCTGAGGATTAGCGCCTGGATTCAATGACAGGTTTCTGAGGAGGACACAATGCTAAAGGCCAAGGATGAGTGGATTAGGAGACTCTGGGTATTGCCTGGGTAGTGTCTATCCTGCAGTTTCCACATGATTTATATACTAAAATATATTTTATCATGTTAGCCAATACAAATTAAACTTTACCCCAAATTACAGTAATTAAACAAACCAAAAAAACATCTGTATTAATTTAAATTTAAAATGCATGGGATACATTTAATAAAAAAATAATCAAGTAAATGTGTTTCTTTGGGGGAAAATTATATATATATATTTTTTTAGACACTGATAAGGAAACGCATTCTGGACACAGCACTGCTGTGGTGATGGTCACATCTGTCCAGTCATTAGTCCTGGAAGGCCACTCACTGATTTTTGTTCTAGTTTCTTGAATTAATTATTTACAGACCTGATTATAACTTGTGTTTCCCCCCCATGGTGTTAAACAGTGGCTGATTGAAAAGCCCTTGTAACGACTACAGCTTTCTGCCCCTCAAGGACTAGAGTTGCCACCCAAAGGATCATGGGAAGTGGAATTGGTCAACAGATGCCATTTGTGGATTGCAGGTCCTTCTGTCTGACAGTGAAGTTTTTGTGGTCGTTGAAGTAGCTTGAATCTATTTGAAAGTGAGGTCAACTCCAAGGAAACAAATGAGTGAATTTAATTAATTTCAATCAGTTGCCGTATTACTGTATTTAGCCCTATCTGTGGTCATAATAACATGGAACGAAGAGTCATGTTTGTATTATTATTTATTTCTTACCAGACGCCCTTATCCAGGTCGAGTTATAAACTAATCGACAGTATTTTGTTAAACACAAGAGGCAGTGCAATCCACAACTTCCACAAGTTCTAGGCATCTCCCACACAGACCCAAAGATACACACCGTTCCCTCGATTCCCGGTTATGGTTCCCCTCCTTCAAGAGCACCGAGATGCACTCGCCCGGGTGCAAGTCTCCAGACGTGCGGAGCGTGCAGCTGGAACGCAGATCTCCCGGTTTAAACAAATACATAAATAATTCCACCCCAGAAAAGGCATGACAACAGCTTTAAAAAAACATTAGTATTTATATATTGGCGCAATTAATTCAGCATATGAATCACGCTGGATTACTCGGCTCATTCCGACGTGGCGCGGAGGATCGGCCTAAGGCCAGTATTATGTGCTTTACAACTGGTAAGAATAGCACTACAATGGCGTTTAAGCTGAAATGTGTGGATAACCACAGAGTGTATGAACCATAATTGCCAGATGGTGAATATTTTCTTTCTCTTTCAAAGCAGCATTAATTGCAGAGCAGCCCGGGGGCTGAGCTCATCTCATCAGTGTGATAACACTTCATGACCCTGATTAGCCGTCAATCTCGTCGCTTAAAAAGATTGTTTAGATATTCCCCCAATCATTTGCCTATCAAGCCACCTGGGCCTCGACTGGGGGCTCAATTTTTACATTCCCTGACCCCCCATCCATCGCAGCGCCTCTTTTACATATCTCCAAAAGATGTAATTGAATTAAATAAAGCATCTCAGGGGCAGCTGCAACATCTGCTGTTTGTGGCATGTCAACCCTTCCACTTTAAGAACAGTTACATATGCTCCAAATTAGCAGGTCAGAGATGAAGCATTCAATGATAGTGTTTTGGTGCCAGCGGGGTAAGCAGCCCGCAGCTGTGTGCAATTTACAATTAAAGGGTTTATCAGGACTCAATTGTGCTGATGAACAGAAGTGGGGAGAGGTCAGTTAGTGAATTAGGCCAATTAGAGCTTTCAAGGTTGAATTATCTGTCTTATTAACTTCTGATAAACAGACATGTTTTGTGAGCAGCCAGTGCAGCGGGTGAATATGAGTAATGTGCTTAATGAGTTTTAATTTCACTGATGTACAGTAAATCAGTCTGCGCTAAATGGCTTGATCAAAACTATTCTCTTCCTCGGTGGAGAGAGAGTCTGACCTGGGCATTTATTCCGCTGGCTTTAATTATAGACATAAATATGCATTCTCAATTATCTCGACTCCTATCAAAAGAGATTGCGTTTGATCGTTTTTTATTTGTGTGTCGAGGAACCGTAGTGAATGTAGTGATTGTGCTTTAAAATCTGACTTGTTTTCTTTGCTTCGGTTGTGCACTGGTGTCTGTGGCTCATCACGGAGGAGAGGTTTGTACACCACTTCAACCTCATGGGCTGAATTCTGCCTCTTTCTTGAATTGCCCTTTCAAACTCTCTCAGAGCGCTCTCTCTCTATGGGGCGACAATCTGCAGACCGCTAACTCACAACCGAGGGCCTGAGATTCGACTTGAACCCACAAACTCTTTCGATTGCCTTGGAAGAAAAAACAAATGAAGCCCACTCCCCAGCAGCTCATTAGCAGAGAGAGGAATGTGTCTGGCAAGAGATCACATGTGCACCGGATTACCCAATGGTGTTACATAAGAATTGTACAATTTGGTTTTGTCAAAAATACTACAACTAAAGGCAAATGGTGCTGTATACCTCGACCGTCTGTTTTAAGAGCTGTTTTAAAGGTAATTTATTCATACATTGCACAGCACAACAATTTTGAATGTGTTTGACCTCTCCAGGATATTCCCAGTAAGTGCCCTAGATATAGATGTATTGTGTGATATTTAAGAAGTGTCTACTGTTAGTGAAAGAGCAAAGCAATTTGTATTGTATGGGCAGTATTTTTCTGAAGCAGATTTATTTGGCAAAAATGGGATAATCAGCCAAACAACACAGAGCCAAAATAACCCGAATCATTGAAATCAAGAAGATGTCGGCTTTTAAAATGGATACCGTCTCCCCAGCCCCCTGACCAGAGTCCTGTCCCGAACTTGAACCTGGGGGAAGCAAGAAGTGTGGGACATGTGCTGGGGAAGACACGTAGGAATGGATTGACAAAAGACGACACACAACCCCACAACCCCATACAGTAGTGGCCAGGTGTACTATAAAACAACTATATTTTGATGGGAAAAATAAAACTATAAAACTGGAGCAAAACATTTGTTGTGTTGTCTTTTAAGTGAATTGTTATTGTGAAGATGATTATTCATAATGATTATAATCTGCATCTCAATAATCAATAGTTTATGCTCAGGTAGGTGACAGCATCGTTCTCTCCTTGAATTTCAATTTATCAATTTAAACTGTTGTGTATAGAGTTATTCTTTACGTCTCCAGTTTGCAATGGTAATATCGTGAGGTAAACGCTGTGATATTTGAATAATGGTTAGTGTAGACTAATCAATTTGCATGAACAATTATCTAATGACTTGTCATTCACATCTTTTCAAAATGATTTTGAATTCTGTTTCCCTTTTTAACGTTCCTCTAAAAGGATGGTTAACTCTTTTATATTTGTTTAACAGATTTATTTTAACTGGAAAGAAATGCTTATATTGAAAACAAATAATATATATATATATGTAATATATATAATCTTGGCAACCTATTATAAGATTAGCATTGATACTTAGAGCAGCATTTGGGCTGTTTGATTTATTGCTGACAATAAATTAATTAATAAAAGACTTTGTAAAGAAAGTGAATAAGTAAAAGAAGAGAAACTGTCAGTATGACAATGCACATTTCAAGCAGATAGCAGTTCAGTCATGTAAATACTGCACACAGTGACAGGCTCCGCTCGCTAATGCAAAATTAAAGAGTTTGTACATACTGAATTTAAATGCATTTTACTTTAAGGCAAAACAAGGCAACTCCCATGTCTTACTTTTATATTTTACTTCACTACTTATTTTACCAGAGTTGATCTTGACTGAGTCAATGAGTCAGTTTTCAAAGGATTTTGTGCTCAGAGTACACAGATTACCAAGCCATTCAGCCGCTTCCATGGCATGATAAGGGCAAAACTAGGTCCCTGATTATTTTAGGGGTGGCCAAAATTGTTTACAGTGCAATTCATTGGGGTGGTTCAGCGGCTGGGGGTCACCTATGGGGTCACGGGTGCGACTACTGAATCATTTATCAACCCTTACTTGAACAGGAACAACCTCTTTTATGGGGTAAAACAACTTTACACCCAGAGCCACAGCCCCCCAGGAACAAGCTTTGCACACAGAATGCAATAAAGATGAAAACGCAAATGGATCAGAACTGCAACACATTTACCAACTATTTAAAGAGCAATACTCCCAAGAGCCAGCCAAGTGATGGTACTGTTTTCCCTGCTGTATAATGTAATGTAATGTACGTCTCTGAGCCCCGGGGTGTCAGTTCAGTGCTCCCACCCCCCAGCAGTACAGTCCAGGAGAAAGTGGGCCCCCCGCCCTACCCTGTGACACGTTCACACAGAGACAAAAAAGACCAGCTAAGATCTCTCAAATAGTTGTAGATCCAAGCTTTATAATAGACCTTAGATTAATAAAGCATGTCAATCTAATTCTCTATTTGTATACCGTGATCAGTTTGTTGAGGTGAGATTGTTTTCTAAGTGTTAATACTGTGTGATAATGGACAGCTTCGCATGTCAAGGGTGGCCAATTGCTGCCGATGATTTGTGTCTAAAATCTGTGTGGAATTTTTGGGCATCTTTGATTGAAGTGGAAAAGATTGTGATGTTTTTCATTATTAAAGGCAACTATATGACTCAGCTTATTATATATCATATTATAAATATAATGGATTGGACAAAAAAAGAAACACCACCAAACATTATTTTAAAAATGCATGAGTCCTGCCCAACCCTGATGAATAGAGCGATCAGGACGCCTGTTATCTCTCAACCCCCCAGGTTGAAAATGGTAATGATTCCAGTTAACATCAGTGCACATATGGAAGGAAAATGGAAATGCCAAAAGCACCTTAACTATAAAGCAAATCAAATTGAAATATTAATTTGCTGATTAATATAACATTATGAGAGCCGATTCCCTTTGTTGTTTAACAACAAAGGGTTGCAAAATAAGCAACTGCCGGAGAGGTAAGAGGTTTAGAAGATTCCCACGGAGGTGCGTGCCTTCCTCTCAGATATCATTACTGTATCTAATGTATTCAGTCTCAGAGTGCTGAGATCTGATATTGATGTTTACTAATTTATTTTTTAATTAATGTTCCTTGTTAATGAGTTCTTTGATGAAAGGCATTTTGTAAATCATTATCCTTCCCCAAAAAAAAAAAAAAAAAAACTTCGGAATTTGCCCCCCAAATCTAGAAAGTGCTACATGTAGGGGAAAGAAAGTTTAAACAATAAACTACGGTCACATCTTTATTTATTTATTCATGTAATGACAGCTATGGTGAATCTAAACCATAACTTCAAACTCAGGTGACATATCTAAAAGATCAAGCTAATTGTATATCCGCTCATTAGGACTTCGCTCTCCGTTAATCTGATGGGGCGAAGTGAGAGAAGAGAGGTCCTCTATGTCTGAGCTGGTACCATCGTTCATATTGACCACATAAATATCGCTCTCTTTGGTTATCGCTCTCTGTTTGTTTATTGGTCCTTGTGCAGTCGAGGGTCTTCATGTTGCGCCACCCTGTTCTCTGGCGTCTGCTCACAGGGGTCCTTCTCTTTTACAGACGGGCCCTGTTTATAACGGCTAAATACAGTGTTCTAGAACACAATAACATCCTACAGTTTTTTTGTTACAATGTTTATTATACAGTCGATGTGAGAAATATAAACTCTTGGTTACAGTGAAATAATATTGTTGGCTTTGTTAATTTATAATTGCTTAATGTACGCTATTTTTTTCAACCAAGCAATACATAGTGGTGAGGGAATTTCAAGATATTACTATGAAGGCATGGGCTAATTGGATGAAAATGGAGAAGTCTTTGTTTATTTGCAATGTTTAAACATACTAATTTGTTCAACTGGAGTTTATTGTCTTACTCTGCACTGTGGTAATGCAATGCTAAGGGCCCAGACCTTGAAACATGTTATTCATTTAGTGTTTCGTTTTATTGTCAGGTATTTTTTTGATTTACACACAAACATGATATTTACATTCTAAAGTTAAAGCAATTTTTCACAGCATAATTTTATTTCCTAATATAGTTTGGAAAAAGTAAAAGGTTAATTGCCGTCATCGGATTAAAGTTGTCACGCACACTTTAAGAACATAAGTTTCTAATTCTCATTAATATTCAGTACGATTAAAGGAAATTAAACTTGTAACCAAAATGTGAGCTGTGTTTTTTTAATTATGTTTTCAAATTCTAATTTCGAGTAAAAGAATCTGGGTACGGTAAAAAATGTATTGTAAAATAAATAAGGTATTTTTACCGTGTTTTTATGCCAAATGACGGAAAGCTTTTGCAGCTACTCATAGAGCATAATGTAATATTTAATTTATTTATTTAGTTATTTATTTAAATTCTAAGCCAGTTTCAATGAAGCCAAACCATACATGCTTAAAGGAACATTCATCAATCCAAATGAAAGCGCACTGCAGATGTTATACCATAAATAATTACTCCTACTTTCCAAAATTCCTGAACCAGAATTAGTACTTTTCATGAACTGATATATTTCACTTTGGATTAATTGCAACACTCAAATTGAGATCATTTTTATTCAAGAAAGGGCATTTTAGTATTCCAAAAATGATATAAAAGAAATGCAAATCAATGGTTTTCTTGGCACCAAGCATATGGTGCCACTGTGCCAAAATGCCTGCTCCTGTCAAACCCAGCTGTACATTTGTAAGACTGGAGAAAAAAAAAAAAAAAGGATCTTATTGAATTTACATGGTCTTGTTTTTGGTGTAAGGTTTCAGTCTTGCAGAAATAGTATAAAGTAATACAGGCAGTATCCTATTCTGTTTTTGCACCTGTAGGTAAGTAAGAAAAATATCTATAGAATGGCATAATGGCCTAATCTTTACAGCACTTTCCAATTTTAAGCATTTTTCATATGTTAGCTTGATATTATTGTTTCATAAGGGATGCTTTGAACTGGTACAGATGGAATAGGAAAATCTCAGATCAGTGGCACGGTTTTTAACTCGCCACAGGGCTGAAGGTCAGATTCTGCTTTGAATTGCATTTGTCTACCAAATAACTACCAACTATACAATCTAGGATGCCCTAAATGTCTTGGCTGTGATGGTCACTCGTTAAACTTGTCTGTAAACCTCGTAAGAACGTGCTAACCATGCCAGAGAAACCCAGACTGTTCTGAAGGGGACACCAGCACTAGCACTTACCATCCCAACGAATGCAGTAAATGTTCGAACAGTCGAACCCCAGCCCAGACCATGCAGTGACTCACAGAAAAAATGAGACCGGTTCTGCCATGGCCCGGCCAATCACCGGACACGGGCCCTGCTGAGCACATGTGGGCTATCCCTACGAAAAGCCTGCCAGTAAACACACTTCCTGGGACTCCCTCACACGGTCTGTGCCAGGAATGTGCCGCAGTCTCACGCTGTAGGACTTCTCATCTCTCCTGCTTTCAAGCTCGGGTGTCTATTCTCTCATCCAGTTTATGGTGTGCAGTGTGCATGTATGTATGTATGTATCTGACAGTCCATATGTACACAGAAACTATTACACACACCAACACATGCGTCTGGGTCTGACTAAACCTTGTCGGTTCACTTATACGCTGAATTCTTCTAGATCAGCTTCTGTGATCATATGAAACTGGTGTATTTTAGGTAAACATTGCATTCAGATTCTTAGTTACTTTAAAATAATGAAACAAAAAGATTCCTGTTGTCAATGGATTCAAATTTTTAAGACTACAGATTAAAATGTATAGATTAACCTCCCACTGTACTTTTAAAATAAAAAGCTAGGGGAATAAAATATAAATATTAAATAGTATTAGTTGACAAGAACATCAACCAATGTTGCTGTTTCTCATTAACACTTTTAAAGCTATATACAAATGTAAATATTTAGTTATTAACACTAATTTAGAATGACTCCATATACAAGTGTTGATGATTTCTGAACACTGCACCTCAGACTGCAGTAGCGATAGATTTCTCCCACCCTCTCCCACACTTTTGGGTGATATTTACCATACGTCCTATGATGGATAGGAAGATTTAATGAGTTCTTACAAGCAATTAAGTAATCAAGGTTTCCTGCTGTTACATGATGTAGCTTGAAAGAACAGTGACAAACGGTGGGCTATCAGCAAAATAATCAACAGGACACGTTCGCAGTAATCTGAATATTTTCCACAAGGACAAACGAACACCCGAAGACAGGAAACTTGCCTTGTATGCTTCGGTATTTATTTTACATTTAATAGACATACAATCTATGTAGGTGTTCAAGTACCCGGCCGACCTACAGTCAGCAAACACACAAACAGTGTTTCCATGTACAATCTAACTGATCCTAATAAAAATGATCTATTCTTAAAGCATTTACTGATGCAATCATTTATCACCCATTTATATAGGAAATGCTTTATTTGCCTTTAAACTTTGTCTCATTATTCCTTATCAGAGACTTACCCCGATTAAAACATGGTGCATCTATAGTTTCTCTTCATAAGGAAAGGTATTCTGTGAAGGAAAAATTGAGAAATGTGATCATTTTACTTAATGGAGCAGAAACCACAATGAACAAAAATAACCTGCCTGGCAGTGAAGGTATAATCCTTTTCTCAGCAACTGTTATCTTGCTGCTCATTTCAATTCCACAAGTTTTGTGGGATGAAAAACAGGAGATTGTCAAAATATTGTGTAGTGTTAAGAGACGCTCTTGCAGGTGCACATACACAAGGTTAGATGCACCGTGCTAGTCCACTGATCAGTTTTATTCAATACAAGGAAAACATCCGAGGGTTGAAGGGGTGTTATCCTAACAGGAGGATGACCCTAAACACACAGCTAGAAAAAATAAATTAGACTGGAAAAAGAAAGAAAGATCAGGCTCTATAGTGTGTGTTCCGCCCCCCACCCCCTCCCTGTCACATGACTCCATTGCAATAGTCTGGCTTTTTTTTTTGTTTTTTTTTTATAAAAGTTTCCAGTAAAATGAAAGCAAATGTAACCCCATTGCATTTTCTTTTGAGAATCTTAATACATTTTCATTAAAAAAACAATTTTATTGAGGTTCTTCTCATTTTAGATGTATTTAAATTGCATTACCGGGTGGGCCCCTCATACACAGCCTGATGGAATAATGAAAGCGGTGCACAATCCTGCTACGCAATGTGACTCTCAGCCTTTCAATACTTTTCTGATGTCAAAGCAAATGGAAAATATACATGAATTAGTGAAGGTATGGGAAACTTCGCATTTGAGACCCATCACCCATGTTGTTTAATTCCATTTAAAATAATTAGTCTCCTCCATTTGTATGGAAAATATTATTCAATATAATGAACACAGACCTCGGGGGAGGTGTATCATTGTAATAAAGCACTACAAGTTCATTTGTTGAATGCTAACCACCTCTACCTCTAACCACCTCTCGGATTTAAACAATGAACTCACCCTAGGCGCCGTTTCTGCTAAACCCTGGGGTGATTTTGCTTTTCAAATGAACTCTTTTGCTGCTTAATCCCTTTAATAATTCATGGCGAACCAAGACTACTAGAGCAATGTTATAAACTACATTTATAAATGTATATACTCTAAATAAATGTGTTTTATTTAAAACCTAAGAGTGAATACATTGTAAATTCCACACAAGATAGGACCCGTCTCTTCGAAAGTAAATATGTTGTTTATTAATAGGCCGTCCGTAAATGATTGCTAAAGAAGTGCCTTGGGATGATATCAAATTGTGCTAATATTACAATATTTGTGTGTGTGTGTGTAGGCTACTGAAACAGCTGAGGGGGGCACATTTGAAGGCTGAACTGGCACAGCGCTCGGCACAAAGTGCTGCGGGGAAATTATGCTTCAGGTTTTTGTTTGCCAATCACCCAGCCAGAACAAAACACACAAACCATATAGAAAAGTAGAAAAAGACAAACACTGATAGAAAAGACGAGATAAGCTATCAACATTGCGTCTAAGGATTCCACAGCCTCTCACTTTACCATAATATCCCCAAGTATTTATTTTTAGCAAATCGTGAGAAGAGGCATATATATTCTCGAAACCCTGGCAGCATCTCCCACATCAGAAAATCTGTCACTTCCATCAGGTGGAATAATATTTGTATACACACTAATGAGTACTGAAATTGAAATGACACACTAATTAGAGAAATTCAAATATTGTCTTTTCTTATGCAAGATGAAATGTCCTGTAACAGATTTAATGCCAACATGGGTTGAAAAATTATCGCTTTTGCCAGGGATCAGTATATTTGATTGATTGTGTGTCTGTACAACTGCTCTGCCATATTTGTTGATTTCTGTGTCTGATGGGTGTTTGTTACATGTTTGTTGGTTTTCTTCCCAGATTAAACACTGAAAGAGCTAAATATCAAACAACGGCTTTCCGCAAACTTGAATAACTTGAGTCATTTCAACTGTTTCTTCTCCAAATGTTATGTTTCTGTTAATTGAATATGCTGTCAAAAGTGTCCAGGAATTAAAACTGTTCTTTGTCATTGTTGAGTAAATTGGACCACTTTCAACAGACAGTACATACTGTAAACCTGGCTACAGTCCCTCAGATTGCATACAGACGGCAAAAACTAATTATAATCTAATAACAGGCAGACAGTCTGTCTCAATATTATTACAGGAAGAGTATGTTAAATTAATAGCTCATCTTGCCCTCAAAATCATTCATATTGTTTTAATGATCGTAATTCCACCATTAAATCTTAATAATATGACAGGATCTTAAGGGAAGTCTGTCAATTTACTGCCGCAGTCAAAGCGAAGGCAAGTACAGCAGAAGTTGCCTCTGTTGTTTTCTAGAGCAGTAATTTTGTTAACTTCAAGAGAGGCTTGTTAACAGACTCGCAGGGCCAGCTTTATTGTGCGGCGCCCAGATGCAAGGGAAGTATACGTCTCGTTTTAACGATCAGAATTCCATGACTTTGTGTCAAAGGTTGTGTTGTCGGCAGGAATGTTTGTGATTGAAGAGGCATTTGGGAAGAACGCACTTGTAAATATACTGAGAAGGATCTATAATCATAAAATGTATTATTTTGTATGATTACAATCAACCACAACAGAATTAGTATGGATTGGGTTCAGCTTTTCAAAATACAGTGCTTTTAATACATTAATTGAAGTCAGGCTCGTTAAGGTATCATTCCAGTTCTCACTCAGGAGTTCTAAAACTAATTTTGAAATGAATGCTTCTATAAATGTATTGCAGTAATAATAGTAATAATAATGATTAAATAACGAATGTGGACACAGTGTAATTGCAGATGTTTTCTGTATGAATAATTAAATTGTTGTGGGCAATACAGAGGGGCTGTATGACATCAGTGTTGTAGGCATTTCCGAAGCAGACGTTTGTTCTAAACTAACATAATTTAAGCAAGGTCCGCAGTGGAAAAAAAAAAACCCGTCTGGGAAAAGCTGCAAAATCATTACGGGGGTCGAGCTCAGCACCGCTCGCAGGAATGGGCTGTTTTTGGCTAGGCTGCCGCAGACGAAGAGAAAAGACAAGAAACAGACAAAGCCTGAAGACACCGTGGGCTTCGAGAACACATCTCCTCCTGTAGGGTTTGTATTTCTGGTGGAGGGAGTAACTGCAAACAGCTCTGAGCTAAAACAGGATCTGGGACGGAGACAAAATAAATACAACTGGCAGCCGTTGTGATGGAGTCAACACTCTGAGAGCCATCCGGCGCGACTTGGTCCTTTGCCAGCATGTATGGTGACACGGGAGCTGGATGGCAAGAGAACAACAACAAAATAGAGAGCCATCAATCTGATCTCCACAGTGGAGATGGACAGTAACAGTGTGTTCCCATCACGGGGATGAGGAGCTCTGAATGCACAATGTGTGTGTGTGTGTGTGTGTGTGTGTTTGGGGGTCAACGTGCTAATTAGGAGCAAGCAAGCCACACGTCAATAGCAAATTCATAACATGCTTTTTTTTTTTTTTTTTAACGGATTCAAAACGATACTGAGGAAGGTCTTTCTTTGCCCGGTGTTTCTCTGATGACAGTTATTATACCGGGCAGCATCACAGATACACCTGATTGCGATTCACCACGTTTCCCACCTCTATCTGCCCGTTGAAGTAGGCGGCACATTACTTATGTAGGATGCTGTTGGTGGTAGAAGCAATTTTGAGTGTTTTTGAAATTGGAAGCATATTGCTCATAAATAAAAACCCTAGAAGGTTTGAGCTGAGCTGAATGGGCTCTGATATCTGTCCGTTTTCCCCCTGTGTTTGCTCACTGTCCCATTTCTCTATTTAAACATACTCCAATACACCAAAGCAAACAGAGCGGACCCTGGTCTGAACTGTACGTCACCCTTATTAACTTCCAGGAATACTGTTATGACACTATTTTACAGCCTCTGAAGATTGTTTAATGTACACGTTGTGGAAGGGCTTTTTTCCTTTCCTTTTTCTTTTTTGCAGAAGCAACTGTTATGAAGGCTCAGCTCAGAAAGGGTCAGAATTGATGCTTACATCTGCCACCTCTTTATATTTTTACGCATCTTGACAATTTCACCATCGTGGCTCGGAAAGTGTTATTTAACCAGTTGGCAGCAGCAAAGGCCATATTTGTTGTTCTCCTATACATTGGTGCCAAGTAGGAAGTGTTGAAAAGTTGTGTCTTATGGTGTTACGATATATTTATTTGCTACTACAAAAATGCCCTGGATCTGTCTGGAGTTAGTGTACATTTGTCTGCCATGACATTTCAGACACTGAACTTCAGAGGGTTAAATCGCAGTGACCAACTGGACAGAGGACAGAGCTGTTGAGAACATGGAAGGAGCTACAAAACACTAGAAAGACTCATGAAGATCTGAAGAAAAATGACACACCAGTGTGTTCTGAGGATTTAACGGGTAGAATTAGTTGATACATTAAAATGACATAGAGTAATGGCAAATATGTCTGGCATTGCTGGTCTCCCATGTTGTACTGTAGCACCATGCGGCATTTTGACAATGTGGCATCTGTTTTTCTTCTCACATACGGTTTCCCCTGGGAGCTGATACATTCAAACAGTATTTAATGGACCTATAAACACAGTTATCCAGTCAGTCTGAGTGAGGGTATATTTTAATAGATAGATATTTTAATGATTGGAGAACAAGTTATTCAGCTTTGATGCTCCCCACTGTAATATTTTCTCAAAGATGTCTCTTCACGGTTTCCTTCAACGTGGGGAGATAGGATGCAGATTTGAGATCAGGCGCAAGTTGAGATCTGCTTCGATCAGCCCTGGACTTTTGGTCTGTCGTGCCATCCTCCATTTTGTTTTCTTTTTTGCATAGTTATGTATTTTTCTGTATTTGTTGCCTGTGGTAGTACACCTCTTAATTGTCTTCTCTTGCACATGGATACAATCTTTTTGTATCTCCTACAGTCTTGATGACCCTACAGTCCTACACACATAATGTTTTCCTTTGAAGGAATACACTGTTTCTCTTTCCCTTCCTAGTAGGGTTTTAAGCTGGGATTAAATTAAATATCTGACCCAGTAGTGTCTTCATGGTTTGTAAGATGTGTTCTTTTACTCATAGATGTAACTGCTAGGATATACAGATATGTAGTTTGCTATTAACAGGTGGGTTGATGTGTTAATTTAATTAGACTCTTAGATGACAACATAAAGTAGATCACTGTGTTTATTAATTTGTGTTTGGAGTGAGAACCCCAATAAATTATTTGAACTGGGAAAGTACTGGTTTGCAAAAGGCGAAGAGCTTTAAAGTGGTAAATAAGGCTGATTTTCCAGTCCTCTATGTAACCTGCAAAATCCTCCCTGATATGTTGAAGGCCAGAGAGAGGATAGATTAATTTTTCAGTAGCTTTCTGTCCTTGGTTTTATTTTTAATTCAATTATGTCAGTTACATTACTGTCATTTACGTCAAACCCAAAGATATATGATGAAGGGGAAACTGTGCCTTAAAGATGACTGGGACTAGCAAGGATAATGTTCTGTGTTTTTGACAAGAAACTGTTTTGCTAGGTGTCAATTCATACTTACCTTGGGGAGCACTTTGTATATGAAGCATTTTTAGCGGCAGATGATAATTATAATATAATTGCTGTTCTAAATAGGACACAAAATGCTGCTTTGGCGAACATGGACTCCTCAATCTGAGCAACGCACAGGTGTACAGGTGTTGCACACCTGTAGCATTGCTGGAGAAGCTTTTACACACTCCAGAAGTGTGGTGTAATCCACAAAGTCTAATTTGCTGTCTGTTAATTTAGAGTGGAAATTATGTGTGATTTGTGTTGCAATTTTCTTTTCCCTGTGAAATTTTCTATTGGTTGTTCGATGCCAGTTAAAACCTCCAAACTAATATATGTTTTTTGTTGAGTGTGACATCTCAGGATTACATACATCGGCAGTGAGGGTGCTTGTCAACATATACCAAAGATAACACTCCAGTTTTAAGAAGAGCACACACAAAATATTCTGTGGTTGAGAGCGAAATCGTTTCACCTAGGCCAGCAATTGATCAATTGTAATTATCTACCTAAAGATTAAACCTCAAGCCAGCCTGGGCCCCTGGAGGATTCTGCAGCAAGAAAAAAACAGATCTAGTAACAGGTAACACCATAGGACAGAAGAGAAACAGAGGTTTTAATTGCTTTGTGCACTGTGTAATTGAAGGGAGTCTGCTTGCAATGAGCGCGATGCCGGGAGGAGTGTGACTTCGCTTGGCCCTGCCTAATTAATCCTGTGATACAAACCTTCTGGCTTCAATTTTCACATTTCTGTCTCTTTTTAGAGGTGATAATAAAACTGGAAATATATGTTGGTTACTGTATGCCTCTATCTGTGCCAGATGCACACAAATAAAACCATATGGATTAAGCAGCCTCTTCTACAAGTTTTTTTTTCTCTCTCTTCTTGTTCTAAGAAGCAGTTGCAAGATTTGTGCAATCTGTTCTGTTTGCAGGAGAGGGTCCCAAAACTAACACAGGGATAGCATTAGCAGGTGGAATGACATGTTTTCTTGTTTGTTTGCTTTTTGTGTCTGTATGTGTTTTATTGCTTGCTGAAACTTTAATACATTTAATACACAACACTATTTAAACATTGTGAGAGTCTCAGTGTTTTGTTTTTCCTTCTCACACAATAGGTTTCTTTTTGTATCTGAAAGCACTGCAGGGTAGTGAGTAGGGTTTGACACTTTATGGAAAGATGGTCAACGTTAGGGTTTGTATTTACGGCGTTCCACATGCCTGAGCGCGTTAGAGGGACCATCGCACATCATGACCTTGTTTGGCATGTAAAGGAAGAGCCATGTGCAACAGTATGTACAGCTTGTTTCCCTTCTGTTCGTGTTGCATCTGAAGACAGCAAAACTGCACTGTTGCTCTCACTCTCCAATCGTGTTGTTGGGTTTGGATGCTCGCCACCAATAGCAAGCCAACTGAGTTAACTGAGACTTCCTGAGATCACATAAGGAACCATCTGTCTCAACGTAAAAGAAACAAATAAATAAAAAAGGAAGAAAATAAATATGATTCCTGTGACACTCACGTGTTCTCTCTAGTGAATCTGTTTCAGTGTTAAAATAAACATCTTGTACATTCATTCTGGCCCAACGTATTTCATGTTTTCCATATTATTGACATATTCGGTACGACGTGTGAATAGAATAATCCTATTAGACGGCAAAAATCTAATCTGCTGTCGGAGTGAAATAACTGTTTAAAAACGAGGCCTCATTGGCAAATTTGACAACTGTGTTTTCCTGTCTTTGTTTAAACTCATTCTTAGATGTAGCATTTTGTAACATCCACTCGGCAGACACACAACAGAGAGCTTGGATATCCACATGAACTATGTGCAATGAAATATTGAATAAAAGAAGCATGAAATCTTTGTTTACAATAATCATATGTTTGCCAAGAAAGGAACCTGCAGGTTTTAATACTCTACCATAAATTAAATGTAATTGTGCAAGAGTCCAGATCCTAAAAGCCAAAGAGTCTCACCGACTAAAGAAAATGTAAGAGAAAATGAACAGGAAAACACTTTACAGCAAAAGACAATGCAGGAAAGGTAAGTGGTTTCTAGTTTTTTTTGTTTATTTGTTATTAATAAGTTACAACAGTTGTGCCCCACCCGTCCAGCAGGCGGACGATAAAGAAAATAATTATTTCAATTAAGTAATTAAGAGTTCAGTTGGAATCAAAACCAAGAGACAGTGAGTGCTTGGGCTGGGCACCCCCACAATTACAATCGGCTTAATTAAGGGTGAATGTAATTCTGATATTATCTTATGTCCAACACAATCTTTTACTTTTCCTATATTTCCAGCTTTGAGGAGTGACCTTTATCCCTGTATTTCCTGTTTTTGTTTTTATCTCTATATAAATATGTATACAATATATAAACCCAGTAGAAGTGTGTGCGTCTATGTGTAGATATAGATTCAATGGTGATTATTTCATTACACGTTTTGTAAATCTTGTCAGTAATTCTTTGCAGGGCCACATAAGCCCTTGGTCTGTTCATTTCATCATCACTGAGAAGAAAGGCTTGCTTGTTCTCCCTGATCTAAACTAAGACTGTTTTGTTTCCTCTATTTATTACAAAATATTTTGAACTTATCGGCTAAATATAACTGGAGAGGTAACATATAGGGCTTTAATAAGAGAGAATTTATCAGCCCCAAAATATGGAGGTAAATGCAGTGATCAGCACATGCTGTGGCCTTGCTTTTTCAGGAGCGTTTCTAAAATGGAGATTTTATCTGTTCATTCATTAACAAAGTCAATGACAAAGTATACATTTGAGACAGTGAAACACTCACTGGATGCATTTACTTTCCTACTTTTGTACAAAATATTACAATGTGACAGCTAGAGCTTTTCTGCGATGCTATATGTGGTCTGATCCAGAACTCAGACAAAGTATTATTTACACCAGCAAACAACCGTTCCTTCTACGAGTCTGAAATAGACTTAAAATAAAATGTTCAGGGAATAAAATCACATTATTTTTCAGAAACTCTTCCGAGTTTTCAAGTTGAACCTATTTCTGGAATCTAAGGTAGTTATAAATGTGCATTATTCTAAATATACTTCGGTGACATCTATCTTCTCCAGACTGTGTTCGGAAGAACTCCACCGACAATTATCAAGTTCCAGTCATAAAAAAATCATGAGTGGATTTGTATCATCCTTTAATCCCAGATCAGGGCGAGATTTAAAATTAAAGAACGAGAAAAGTGACTTGGATACAATTGCTGTACTTTCACCTCATGCCTGGGGATAACATGTATTATTAAAGGTGCTGAATCCATTGCGACGGTTTTGCACAGTTTACACAACTTAATCATTTCACGTGAGAAATTATTGTATTTGCAGAGCTCCGACAAGGGCCACAAACAGGTACATGAATAATGAATATGCAAAGCGCTTGCACATGCACTCCGACGGTGTAAATTGCCTTATAAGTACTTCAAAGAAATAATTCACCAGAACATGAATATTTTTTGAAAGAATTAGACAAGCTTCATGCCTAGGTCGTGTTACTTGTGTTTTCAGGCCCGATGACAGATGGTGCACCACCTGACTCTGAACAGTCTAATGTTACATTCATTGTGCATGACAGGAAATCAAAGATCAAACGACATTGTGCAAGGTGAAGCGGCACATTGCAAGCCAGCAACACTGTGTGACATGCTAGAGGAGCAGAATTACAGCTCCGAGCCACTCACGATTTTAACAGCCTCTGTCTTAGTGTGCTGGATAACTGAACTTTTAACAAAATATCACCGCAACCTTAACTAAAATCAGCTGTGGAGAATGTGAATCTGTTTTCAAAACCTACACTATTACTTAACATTAAGAATGTATCTTTTATTATTGTATTTTACCAAACCAATTCTCTCCAATTCCACTACAACAATAAAATAAAAACACACAGATGCTCCTCGGGTAAAGAACATTATTTCTGTTTTAGGTCTTTTGAAACATTTGAAATATCAGATTTTATATGAGTATACAATTACTGTGTGTGTTAAATTCCCCAGCCTATTCTTTCAGTCCCCCCGTAAATTATTATAGCCAATGTAAAAAGGATTCAATTCTGTCTATTCTTTCTAAACTATTTGGGTTCGCTGCAGATGTCTAGTCAGAACTTTTATATATAAGATGCAGAACTATCTACACTGTGTTGTTGTCTCTTACAACCCACCCTGAGGATTCAGATGGTGTCTACAGTATTCAGGTGATTAGCAGGCAAACCCATCCAGAAGACAATACTGCTGCGTTTACGACTCGGGAACATTCATAACCTGCAGCTACAAAGCTTTTCAATATCTAATTTCACAGTTTTCTTAACACGTATCTCATACAATTTATTACTGTCATCCCCTCAAAAACTTTGTGTTGAGTAGCGCCTCGTCTGCCCGAACCTGGCTACCTATCGATCGGAAGAGATGTAATACACCGTCCCCACAGGCTGTGCCAGAGCATGACACACTTGTGTTTCTGACTTCTATTTACAAATCACCCAATTATGATACACATAAAGATGGCCTTACTTTTTTAAGTGAAACTTTTAAACTGTTCGAAGAGCAAATTGAATAGTCCAGCAACACAAGTACTGTAGTGTACTTTGACTAATACTTCAGTATCTAGGTATACAATCATTACTCACACCCACATTACAAGTTGTTGTTGTTTATGTTATTCATCTCCCCCTTCAATTTGCCAAATGGATTTCAACAACAAAAATCTATTTATGACTGCATGACTTCATAATACTTTATGGAAACGGATAGAACACATTTCTGTTTTTCTCTTGGTTTCTCCACAGCATCACGAACAACTTATGTTCCTGTAAATCACTCATTTATTATTTATCTTGTCTGATGTCGTCTCTTATAGAAACAAAACAAGATTACAAAAAAAGGATTGAATCAGTCGAAACTCTGACCAGGCGATAGGCTCGGTTGTTTTCAAAGTTCAAACTCATTCGTTACCCCGAACAGCTGACTTTCATTTCACTTGACAAATATTTTAACGTCACGGCAAATTAGGCTGCAGGGTGAGCAATACAAACCATTTAACCTGAGCACACAGTTTTTGCCATAAACGAAAAAGCAACGCTGAATTTAAGATCCTTTCCAAACAGAAACACTGTTGGCAAGGTACACACGGGCTATCTGCGGCCTTGGTTGTTTTGATAATGGATTCAATGTGACTGGAGAAGTACCGGCCATCTGTTTGTGTTGGGCGGGGGGACAATATTGTAGTTCAATTAGAGTTTACAGCAAGAATCTAAGTTGAAAAATAAATACATATAAAAGTATTAGACAATGTGTTCATTGAAAAGACAGATTATTCAGTAAAAGCAGGTAAATAACAAGAATGCTGGCTTGATTTGCTGGTAAAATTGGTAACAGCAGTTACCAAAATATAAACGAAAGTATAAATTGAACACATTTTTAATGACATATGAACCAAGTTGTCTTTTTTATTTCATTTGTTTTTAGCCACGACATGTTTTAGATCTGACAGCTGTACTTTAAAGAACCCACTGAAAACATTAATAATAAAATCACCCCAAAACCAATGACAATTTTGGCTTAGAAACAAAATCTAACCACGTTCTTTTTCTGGTGACCTATTTATATTTCACTGTCATGTCTGTGAATGTACTAAACTTGATTTTCATATTTCAGTACATTTTACTGACACCACACACACACATATTAAAAACACTTGTGTATTTGCATTGGATTTAAAGACGGGAGTTTGAATACGCCACAATGATTTGTGTCCTGTATACATCCATGTAGTTAACTTATGCGGCCTGCTTTAAATATCACACACTCAGCTGAACAACATACATGGGCTGTGTACTTAAATGTAATGGTGAAAAAGGTAGTGTTAAGATATTTTACTTCTTACATTTCTATATATGTGTGTGTGCGTGTTTGTAGAATATATATCTTTAATATAGGGATCTTTTCTGTTTTAGATTTTGTAAAAACATTATTCTTGGCCAAAATCTTTGGATTTATCCCTTTTTAGCTATATAGAAGATTCTTAGATTCTTATATTAGACCTTAATTAACAACAAGAACTATTATAAGAACCAACCAACCATTGAGTGAGTAAATTAATTAAAAACATACATACAATCACTCACAGTAAAGCATATATGAGATACATTACATGTCTTATTCAGAACAGAGTATTAAAGTGTTTTTTCTGTATACTTCGTCAACTTTAACATTTTCAAACTTGTTTTCTAAACACTAACGTTTATTTTGGGAATCTGTGAGTTTTCATTGTGTCTTCAGACCAAATAGAATATAGAGAGGAGACAATGTATGCGTCTTTGTTTTTCTTTTTATTTAGAGCCTGTAGTGTTTGTTGGGAAAAAAGTGAAGTAAAATATACAAAATATTGAAATGCAGTGGAGCAGACACACACTGTTGTGCAGCTTGGCCAGGTAGGGCCTGACACACACACAATCCAGTAGACTAAGATTTTTAGCATGGGCATAGACTTGTGAAAGTGAAAAAATTATAATTTGATTATACACTTGGATACACTGTTTAAAATATGACAGGGTTGTGTTTCACTCTTTCCCCAGAATAACAATATCACAATTTGAACAAAGAGTGCAGAGTAAAAAGGCACCGCTGACAAAGGTGATAGAAAATGACTGTTTAGGTGTGCCTATTCCGCCCAAGTGCTAGGGACCCCGTCTCCCGTGGACTCAATACAATCCTGTATGAATGTCATTGTGCTGACGATCAGGACATCCACTAGCTGGGCCTTGATGTTAATTCGTCACTGTTGACTGAAGCCGGCATCCCGGCGACCCGATGTCCCATGTCTGTTCCTCTAAGCGTGCTTCCCTGTCCCGCGCTGGCCCTCCACACGTCATCATGGCTATAGAACCGATCGCCACAATAACAGCTCGTTGGACTGGTTGTCCAACTCACAGGAGCAGGCGGTTGGGGCGGTCAAAACACGGCGACACAGAATGTTGTTCTATTAGAAAGTGTCACCGTCTTTAGCACTGCTGATATTTGAACACATCCAAAAAAGATGTGTGTGTGTATTTAGTATATATTCTTTAAAAAAAAAAAAGATTCCCTAATTTTCAGTTTTTGTAAAGAAAGGTGTTGTATGACGTTTCATAAAACATTTATTTGTCTGTTCAAAGTGCCTTCTAGAATTAGTTTTTCACACCCTTGAAATGGCCATTCATTCCCAGACATTACTTTCGTGATAACATTGAGGTATTTATGTGTGTGTGTGTGTGTGTATATATATATATACACACACAAATACATACATACATACACACACAGAAACACGATGCTCATACAAGTCTGACTTTTTTGCATATATACACACACTAAATACAAATAAGCATATTTTCCTTGCAAACATTACATTTATCAAAGGGAAGGTTATTGGCCACTGTATGTCGGGTATGAGTGAGAAGAGTAGGTCTGAACACCCGTGGGTCGTTTTATTAGGAAATAAAAGGCGATGGGTATCATTAGAGATTTGATTACCAATTAAAACCCTATCGACCGTTGGCCTAGCGCAGCGACGGCTCTTCACACTGTTTGTCAGCCCAAGGAATATTCAGATAAGGGGATCATTTCCATAGCCATTAAAAAAGGAGTACAAAACCAAATACAAATAAAGATCACAATTAAATGGGCTGTGCCAAGAAAAACTCAGGAGGTTCTGCAGAATTCAGCTGCCATATTTATTTATCTGCCTGTAAAAAATGATCAAAGCAGCATTCAAACAAGATATATTAACCTCCACACACATCATTTCTTTAAAAAAGGGTAAATAACACATAAAAAATGGTCTGTATTTGTTGATAACATTTACAATGTTTTTTTAATAACATTTTGTCTGTAGTTTCACTCAGATAAGGGGAGGTTCTTATTTTCCTCACTATACATGTTACAAACACAAAGAAATCTTCATACTGAGACTGGGCCGTGACAGACAGGTTTACCAGGGGCGATAGTTATGGCAGTCGGCCTTCTGCTCTGTGGCAATTATTTATATAGAACTGATTATTGTTGGCATGAAAATGACAGTCAATCACATACGTTCGTAAAAGTGTTTAGCTGTATTCGGTTAAGCTTGTTAAGAGTAATAAAATGTTGCAAATGGCAGATTATAGAAATATCACAGGAAACCCTACTACTCTCCCTTGCGGTCTGTAACCCGACCACTACAGTGTTTTGATAACGAATGATTAGAAATAAAGCGAAGAAATAAAGTTCTCTCTGCTACTGGGCTTTTACATCCATCCAGTGATGATACCGGTGAGCCATACGTTCAGAAGTTGTGATCGGTCATGAGTATCAACACTACAGTGCTTGCGATATTGAAGACAAGATTTAAACAACCCCCAAATATTGAAAAACAAAGTATTTAAAAAAACAAAAAGTGTGTCACGTGCAGAAGTGAATCTTCTGCTTTGATAGAAAAGGGACGACACAAAGGAGCCAATGTGCAAAAAGACCGATATAAAAGAATGATTATTGTACCGCCTCATGCACTATAATCTTTTTTCTTGTCAATTGGAGATTCTTTCTGCTCTCTTTTTTAAAAGCCTTTACATTTTAGGTACATAATTCATTTTACATGACAGTGCCAGCACTACAAGGTCATATATATATATATATATATTTGTAAATATTTGTCACTGATACTTTGTACATATTTTTTTTCATTCTCCATTCTGACAAAGTTACACAGATCTGGCATGGATAGTTTCGCTCTGAAGTTCCTCACACCTCATGCACAAGTGACACATTTCTGTGCCTTGTGTTGTATCAACAGCATAAGCACCTGTCCAAGGAAAAACACAGTGTTCACGTCATCCGTTTTCTCCTCAAATGCTACTGAACATCGCTTTAAGTTGCGATGGCTAACCCAAAGAACAGTACAGCAGCGTAGCAGACGTGTTTTAACATATCCATCACTGTGAAAACCAAACCATCATGAAAACAGCTTTATAACATTTGTTTGCATATGACCTGGCACTCTTACTAAAACTACTGTAAGTACCAATTCACTCACTTTATACTTTAGCCAATATTAAACAGTGTTAAGGCCATACTTTCTTATATTTTGTTTTTAAAAGAGGGGTTTACTATAGAATAAACTTGGAAGGAAAGTTTAACTCAAGATAAAAGACATTTCACATACTTAAAAAATTACTTCTTGTAAAGGTCCCCAAATCTCCGAACGTATCAGGAGTGTGTGTGTGTGTGTGTGTGTGTGTTTGCGTGTCTGTCGGCTATATCCTGGATTATTATAACATACATAGTGTTCCCAAAATTATTTCACTTCACCATCATAATTGTAGTTGTAAAGCATTTCATATCAACACATAGTATGACTTAAATAAGCAGGAAACGAAACAAAGCAAAGATGACAAATTGTTCAACCTAATAAAGAATCGTCTCTGTTAGTGTCACACACGTGGAAACGATCACAGTATGTGTTGTTATTTTTAATGCGGTTAATGATCTCTATGAACAATTCAACACACTGAAGGATTCGCCGGTCCTCTCTGTGCAAAGCGTCTCTCCCGCCCCGATGAGGAACGATGGCGGTTTAACCGTAAGGAATCCCACAAACACCGGCGATGGCAGAAACCCTCCCCCACCCCCTGGAGTCATTAAAGTGCACTATCCATAGCGGATCACGGGTGCGATGTCATCGGAGAGGAGCCCCCCCCGCAGCGCAGAAGAGGGAGAGAGAAGAGTTTGGAAAATCCTAACTAAATCTTGATCCACAAAGTACGATGATGTGACGATGGGTCCGCTGTTAATAGACGTAGCCCTCGTTGTAGGGGTGGGGGTTGCAGTAGCCGCTCTCCTGCACGTAGGCCATGTGCTCGTCGAAGTGCGACAGGGGCACGGTGTCTTCCTCGTTGATCTGCCGCTCCATGTCGGTCTTCAGCACTGGCCGCTGATTGTCCGGGAACGCCATGGAGAACAGCGCCTCTGGGTCGCACACAAACTTATACACGTATCTTTCCCCGGCCACCTAAACAACCAAACGGGAGAAAAAACAACAGAGACTTTGTTTTATCTCAGGGTGTTTGAAAGAACATGTTTAACATTTCATTTCAAGCTTTTCTTCAGTTTAACTACACTTACCCCACAAACAACAACACTTGTTTACTTCCTTGCCCTGTATCACTGGATCGGGCATGGTTCAGCCCTTTATAAGTCTAAAATGCCACTTTGGCATACTCATACACGCATCTAAAATGTGGCTGACATCACCTTAAAGTAAGAGCTTTCCTTCAGACGAAGTGGAGTGAAGACGATAGCAGTCTCCTACCTTTTGCATGATGCCTTTTTCGTAGTAATAGCGCAGGGAGCGGCTGAGCTTATCGTAGTTCATAGCTGGACGGTTCTTCTGTATTCCCCAGCGTCGCGCAACCTGACCGAGGAAGGGAGGGGGGGGGAAATTATGTACATAACGGAATAGAACACGATGAACAAGTTAGATATGAAAGAATTGATAAGAGTTTTGGAACATTTTTCATGGAGCTACTGATCAACCTTATTCTCCCTGTGTGAAATGCCCCAATTCTGCTTTAAAGGAAGTATCCCTCAGAACAGACACTGTGTGTAAGACCCATTTCTGAAACTGTGATGTGTCTCTTCAAGGTGGTTTTTGACAGGTCCTCACCTCCTCAGGCTCGATGAGTTTGAACTCCATGCCGCGGCCCGTCCATGCGATGAAGTGGGAATTTGAAGGGTCATCCAAAAGCGCAACTAAAAACTGCCAGAGCTGGAGGGAGCCTCGCCGCTGGTACGTTGGACCTTCGCGGTATAAGCCCGGTTCCTGCTTAATATCCCCTAGGGAAAGTAAAACGGTGAACAGTTTTAATAAAACTCTATTCTCCTGGACCTTAGTCAAAAAGTAGAAATTATGGAAATTTGTTCTCCGTATTATGCAAAAAAAAAAAAAAGGAATACGATATGAAAGAGAGAGAAAAATAAAATAGTATATTACCTTCAAATTTCTCAGGAACCACACAGGTATCATCATAGAAATGCCTAGGTACCTTATCATACATGCAGCCTGTGAAAAGATACAGGGGAAGAGATTAGCTGTATTACTAAGTCAGAGCTTCCAAGCAATGATTGGCAAACACTTTCAGGTGAGGCACCCAGGGATATACAATTACATACAATATCCTTACTTGTGGTCTAATATAATTTTATTGTATTGGCAAATGTTCAATCATTGAATAAAATGCCATTATTATTATTATTATTATTATTATTATTATTATTATTATCATCACATCAGCCAAATGCTTTGATAAGCCATTCAATAAAAAAAATAAAAAAAACACATTCACTGATCTGCAAATGGCTTGCCAGTATCCCAGGTAACTAATGTATTTTAATGACACACTATGCTCTTAATATGTACCTTCAGTTCTATTAGAGTGAGCCAGGAAGCCTTCTTGTCTCATGTAGATCGAATGGCAGCTAGGCACTTCTGCAATTGGAGCACAACATCGATTGTTAGACGCAATGCTGGAAGCTGGAAGTAAAGAGCTGACATCGAGTCGCGCTACAAAGGAAATAACTGGTTAAAGAGAAAAAGACTCACTGAATTAACTATTAAACAAAACCTGTAACATTGTCCTACAAGACACATTTGTAGACACGGTCCCTGAATGATGCGAAAACACAATTACAGTCGAGTAATCTCTGCTGGTAAAGTGTAGAATAACAGTCCCGTCAGGCTAAACACTAACGAATTTCTAACAGCCTGCTGTTTAATGTGAAAATGGTTTTGCATAAATAGTTGCCTTCTAAGAGCGTGTATAAACAGTCCTTACACAGTTATTCCAGGAGATTTCTTAAAGATTCATTTTTATATATTATTATTATTGTTTGTTTAGACTTGGGTCTCGAGAGGAGTTTCCCATCCTCAAGGATATAAATGTATGTGTGTTACTGGAAGAAAAAGTGTAGCAGCAATAAACTTGTGTAAAATCTCTTAATACAACAAAGAACACTTGCCCATCTCAGACGTCAACAGTATTTATCAGCTGTGTGCCATTGCTTTCACTTCCAAAGGGCAATGTATTTATGACTACATCATGTTAGACAACAACGAGGCCTGAACAAACTCGTTACACAATAACCTTGCGTAGTTGTTGTGAATGTTACGTAAAGCAGTTTCACACACTGGATCCATTACGAACATTTCTAAAGAAGGTCAGCGTGTATAAGGTTATAAACACTGAAACCAAATAAACATTTCAGATAAGTATTTTTATACACCTGGCAAGAAAAACTCAAGTTGTATAAGATCATCGGGGCCATTCGAGTTAATTAAGCACATTTTCAAAATCATCCAGACGTGATTCAGACACTACCCAGGTGTTTGCACTAATCCCTGCTCCCTCAGTCCTTGCTTGTTGTAATAATAATACAAAGCAAACACTGGCTTAATATATATATATAAATATATATATATATATTTTTTTAATGTTTTGCTTACGTATAATTAATAGAACAATTTGGACGGGGGAATCGTGCATTACTGAACAGCAGGTCTGAGGATGCTGCCAAAACCGTCTGAGAAAGAGAACAAAACCTGGCCACCAGGATATCATTTCAACTTGCTATTCTGTTTTCTAGTAATTATTCATTACTAATGTAATAGGTCAGATGCTAATCAGATTTTATGAACATTTACAAAGTGACTCTTCAATAAAATGACTAACACAGTTAATTAGGAGCCATAAACATTGCTCTGAACATCATCAAAGTAATGGCTGGCCAAGGAAATTACTGTTAATTAAATTGCCAACTGCCTGCATTTCTACCCAATATGATAAGAAAACAAACAAGATTAAGAATTAACAGTAAAAAATCTGAGTAAATAGTAAATCTGATTAATAAAATACATGTTCAGACTGACTTCCGTGAAATGAAAGGGATATAAAAATCGTAAAGGAATTGTAAAATATCAGTTACCTACTAATTTATGAGAAATTAGCTTTGGGAATCACATTTTAAAATATTCCACAGTTAGACTTTTTTTTAATTAAAGAAAATGGTGCTTTGATATAAAATTGTTGATACAAATAAAAATGATAAAAACGCATGATTACTACATGAGGAAAATCCTGTGTGAATCCCTCTGCCTCTACTAGTCAACTGTCTAGGTTTCACTCCAGTGAACATGAAAAAGGCGCCATAGGATGGTTGCACATTACAAGAAACAGGCCCAGTGGAGCTGACCGTTTTATCTAAATAATCTGAAGAGGAAGCAGCTGGGGAACTGGCGCATTCCAGCCTAACCAGGGATTCGAGTACATTTTCGGCCTCCATTTTATGAATGAAAACACAAAGCTGCTGGCGTTTCATTCATGGCAGTTGATCTTACAGGCTTAGGCCTCCAAGGACCAATTACTCCTGAGCAGAGCTGACGTGGCCGGGCTAAAGCAGCTTTCCATTACAGGATTATGGAAATGATACGTCCATTTGACCCTGTGCGGCGTGAATCCAGTTCCCGACACTAACAATCCTGAAATTCAATCAGACGTTCCACTCCTCAAAGACCTGCTCTTGAACAGCTTTAATAGAGAGATCGGATTCTTCTTGAAAAGTAACATGTTTATTTATCTCCTCTAAAAAAAATATATATATATGAAGGTTGGATGTTAAGTTTACATGGCGTTTCGGTGAATCATTTTCTAAGCTGTCCAGCCAATTAGCTTTAAGAAAACAATGCTAGTGTCAAGAAATAAATACATGAATACATAAATACATAATTTGGTATGGAGACAAATAGTTTCAGTGTGCTCTGTAATCTTTTATCTTTAGCACTCCTAAAAGGGATAAGCCTGTTTATACTAATAGACTAATATACAGACAGTAAATATAAAAGAGGAACCTGAAACCAAAAGCACAGTTACATGAATATTTTGTGGTGAAGAGCGACTTCAGTTTGTGTAAGGGATGTTCCATATTAAAAGGTAAATACAGACAAATTACATGACCCTACTGAAGCCAAACCAATGTGTGTCCTTAAATCTTGTTCAGTTTCTTACAGTAGAACATTACAAAACTATAGAACATTACAGAACTACAATTTACAGTTTAATTGCACTGGGCAATAGAAGTTGTCAGACTAGAAACCTTTTCACATGCCTCTTATTTCCTTATTCCCCTCCCCCATCCTCTTACCGTTTCCATTCACTTTCCGAACAATATATAGTGCGATATGTGTTTGCGCACGCATCGATTAAAATCCGAGATGTGTCAGAATAACATTCACCCTGAGAGAAGTCGGCTCTCACACACCTGAGTCGTAGGTGAAGTCTCTCGGTTCCTGTTTGATGATCATGGACGGAGGGTAGTTCTGGGCCACGGGAGTGCCCACCATGGCGGCGTGCTCATACACAGGGTCCGGGTACTCCTGTTTGAAGCCTTGCGGCGGGTACGGGATGTTCGGCTCCGACATTTGTCTCTGGTAGATCGGCCGTCCACCCCTGGGCATCGTGGGCGCGGTGGGAAACGGGTGGCAAGGCTCCGACAGCTGCCGCCTGAACCTGACAAGATCACAAACAGAAATATTGAATAAACCACCATAATCACAAAACCAAATGATGATATTTGCAAAAGCTTTTGATAAGTTGAACCTTGTCTAAGTTACAGGGATCTATGATATAATAAACAAATTACCAGGGAATTTCATGGTAATGGTAGAGGATTTTGGTGCGCAGACTTCAAAAAGACTAGGGTTATGTTAATTGGTTTTCCATTTCAATCACTCCTGCAGTTACAAGCACCCGTATTGTGTATTCAGGGCTGTAAGTGGATCATTTCGGATTTACCTGTGGTCCATTGGGAAGGAGCTGTCGGGCATCTGCTGCGAAGGGGGCAGGTGAGTAGGGTAGGTCCTGTCAGGTTTGGGGGTCGGCGCAGGATTAGGGGAGGCATGGTGGAGGGGGGACACAGGTGTGCTACATGGAGTGGATGGGCTTGAAGGCTTCATTCCCACTTGTGGCTTCTGATCATAGGCACTAAGGTTCACACACCACAAAGAAAAAGGATGAAGAAAATACAACCTTCAGTGTCTTACAACAGAAAGCTCTACACAAACTTTTTAGAGGACCAAAGTATGGTCGTCCAGTCAGCACACCTGTGGAGAATAATCACCATTAATTAATACCTAGAGTGTGCAAACTTTTAAATGTATATATCTGAGACCTTGTGGAGGTAAACTACCATTTAAAAGATCCAATTGAAAGAGATGCACATGCACATTCACCACTGTTCTGCACGACTCAGAGCAGCAACTGACCCATATCAGTGCATTCATCTAGATCACGATCCGAGATAAAGAAACGGTGAACATTAAAAATTCAGTACATAACCCCTTACTTTTAATTCATACTGTAGGTATAAGTTAATGCTAATTACTGAATGCCCTTCAGCATGAAACTTCTTTATGCTCAAGTCCTGGCGTATGAACAATGGCTCTAGTATTTGAAAATGATTTTTTCTTTTCTTTTTGATGGAATGACTTGAATGTTGCTTATCTGGTTTGCGGGGCTATTATTCTTCAGAGCACACTTGATCTAATCATATTACCTTTGATTTAAAACAGACCTTTTTTGTTGGCGGGGTTCTACGTCATATCTATGTAGAGTAGAGATTCTTCCATCAACATTCATGGATTAACTCATTTGACCTTATTTAAAATACGATTAATCTTTCTGAAGGAAAAATCCATGTTATTTAGTTTAGTTCTGTAACTGGCAATGGTACGTTTACTCTTTCTGAAAGCGTTTTATCTTCATTAGAAAAAAAAAACACAATGGGGGAAAGATGCTGAACATCTGAGTTTTTTTTTTTAATGTTAAATACATCCAGAGAAAACATCCATCATTTCTCTTCATGTCATCATTATAGTAGAAATACAAAAAGGCAAACAAACAAACAAACAAACAAAAGGAACACAGAGGATGTTTGTGAGACTTGGTCTAGGTAAAGACAATCTGCACATGCAAAACGTTCAATAGACGGATTAGTTGGAAATGGGTTAATAGCTCTAGTCATTTAGAAAGACTTACATAGAATTTTAATGAGTAGACAGGGCCATGTTTTAATCTCTCATCCAAAGACCAGCTCATCTCACAACCCTACTGTCATAAGACCGATGCTGGGAATAAACTGCAGTCACATTGACAAATCCTCTTGAACTATCTTAACTCAACCTTATTTTTAGCAGGATGTCTCCTACTAAGTATAAAATAATGGAAATATACATCTGTTAGAAGAAGGAGATGCAAAAGAAAAGAAAAAAATAATTTCGCTTTTTGCTTTTTACTCTGCTTTTGAAAGGTTAAAATGTGGTTTTAATGTTGACCCCCTGCCAGCTGGTCAAGGTTCCTACAACACACATGGATAAAGCATGATACGAATAACTGTAAACCAGTTTTCAAAAGAAACTTCTGTCTCATCAGTCTCTCCCTGGTGTGCAGAGAGTTAACATTCAATTTAAATTAATGAAAATGTACGTGCATAAGAAATGAGGCTGAAAACGTGTTCCTACGGATATTACCAAACTGATGGATTCCTAGCCAGAAATGGACAGTAATGAGCATTTGGAAACCCACTCGCAGGTCCATGTTTTAAAGCTATATCGAGAGCTCTAGCAAGCATTCATCCAGGTTCACCCATGCAATCAATATTGGATTGTAAATGTAACTAGGCAACCAAGTGTTTACCTAGATTTTTTTTTTACATTTAAAATGGTAATTTATTGCATTTAAAGAGATATTAAAATGAAGGCAATCTGCGCATAAAAGAAAGTGCTCCGTAACCAGTGGGTTTTCATTTTGACACATTTCTCTTGAGCGTTTCATTCTGAACTTTGAGGATGCCTCGATTGCACTTTTGCTGGAGTTTCAAAAGACAAGATGGCGACATTGTACAGCGTCTCAATCACTATTATTCAGGTTGACAGTATTCCTCGAAGGGTGCCGAAAAGATGCAGTTTGTGATATTGATACACATTTGATTCAATTGACTGAACAACAATTTTCTTGTTGCGATCTAGGAGTGACATGTGACTCCAATTGAAATGTTGAAAATCATATAATAAAACTGGTTCAGTCATGTTTATCAAGTTTGATATTTTGGGGATACAGAGAAAATTATTAATTCTTTTATTCACATCTTGATTACTGCAGAGTCTAGGTTGAAATCTAAGAGAGATTGTGCTTTTGCCGTAAAGGCCGCTAGACTTTGGAACAGCCTACCTTTCAACGTTAGATCCTGTTTTTAAATTCTTTTTTTCAAAACTAATTTTTATACACTTGCATTTCCAAATGTATGACACAGTTATTAAAACGTATTGTACGTTTTTATTTATTGTTTTATCTACTGCATTTGTTCTCCTCGACTATTTTCATGAGCTTTATTGTTTTAAATTTTTCATGTACTTTCCTGATTGCATCTTGTTCTTTATCTTTTTATTGCCTTGTATATCCTTATTTTCATTGTTTTTTATTGATTGTGTAGCACTTTGTGCATTGAGCTATTTAAATAAAGTTACTATTGTTATTGTTATTGCATTCTTGTCAAGGCTTACCTGACATTATACAGGCACTTCTCCCCATAGCTGAACCTGAATGGTTGCTCTTGACTGCAAGTGGAGCTCAGTTCGGAGGAGGGACTCTGGGGCTCCTTTTTGATTTTCAGCGGGAGTCCGTGGAAAGCCACTGCAAAGGGGGGAGGAGGAGAGACAAGATCAAGAGGTTAGTTCACTAAGTAACTGATTGTCCCTGAACGATTCAAAGCAAGATCACATTTAGCACAGAAACACAGTCCTTACTAGCTGCAGTATCCACTTTTTGTATGATAGTCATACAATGAACACCTCTTCATGAGATATGACTGAGGGCTTGTTAAGCTCCCGTAAGACCCTAACCTTCCTGGAGCTCGCCGGCACAGGCACATCAGCGAGCATCACATTAATCTTGGCAATTTTCTTTACCTTCCCACATGGACCAAGTGCATTTAAAAGGCTGTTAAGTACTAAATTATTCCTGATCAAATCCCCATCATCTCGAGTCATGATCAACGCTAATTCAATTATCTACGCTGAACGAGGCTCCAGACGGCTGCCTGCAATGTCCGTTGTTACATTTCTTTCTGCTAACAACTGGTGCTGCAGCTTGGAGAGCGAAGGCCGGGTTGCAGAGGAAGAGGACCCAGGTCAGCGCCGGTCTTTCACCTGATGCTCATAAATGCATATGATATGCAAACACATGCCTGCAAATATGTTTTGCAGAGCCAGAGCAACAACAACATACTTAGGTCTACTTTGTTTGTGTGCATGTATCCATTAAGCCTTACTGTGATTGTCAGGCAGGTTTCTCAGTCTGAATGCACTTTCATAACCGCCTACCTGGTGATCTGAACAGAGGTTTGGCTTTTCTTTAGCTGGTGTCTACATTAGCAATATCACTTCACTCTCTCATTGCACAGACCAGAGCCCTGACACAGCAGCTGTCATTGAAAACAATCAGGACTACCACAATGGGTCCCATGGTTTCTGAATGGAGGAAAAGGAAAATCTTGCAATTCATGCACAGATGCACAAATACACAAGTTTTCCGTGCTTTGAAAAGGGTGTATCCCTCATTTTGTTTTCGCATCTGTTTAGCATGTTAAATTGGCCATCCTTCCCAATACGGTACGATACAAAAGCTTAATTATAACCTCTCTATCAATTTAGTTTTTCAATGACCGTCTTTAAAACAAGACGGTACCGAAGTTGGTTCACCGGTCTCTTCAATTCAAATTAATTTCTGTCTGCTGGAAAATCAAGCAATCCACGCCCTCATCCTGCTCAGCCTACTTTCCACAAATACCTTGCAGGACTTGGAGACGGAGGGAAGAACAAAACCCATCAAAGACTAATGTTGTGGCTGACAGTTTTCCACATTAAAATTTAAAGGTCAACCTTCCTTGTCAGCAGCCTTTTGCCGGTTTAAAACACTTCAAAGAGATGATAATCTCAACAAGATTGAGATCAGATCAGAACCCAGGCACAGACCGGACCAGGCTGGGCTTAAACAAAATCCAACAGCATTCAAACAAACTCTGCTGTACCATTTTAACAGACTCACACACATCATTTAGATTAATCAGATTGCCATTTATTTACTTCTGTTTTCTTTCGGTGCAGCATGTGCAAGTCACGGTTTTTGAAACATGCATTTACTTATTGATTGTTTGCTGTGAAAAAAAACAGGCACGTCCAGAAGGTAGGCCCGTAAACAAATGATAAACCAACGAGCAAGCACAAGTGCCCCTTTAAATAAATCTTCCCTAATAACACAATTATGCACTTCAGACACGTCACTGGTCCTCGGCAGCTCCTTCCACTACATTTAACCCAGCTAAAGTACCTCCCGAAAGCCCATTACTGAAGGATCTCTGGTATCAGATCACTGGCCTTTCGTGGAGACATTAATCCATTTCATTTGTTTACAGTGCCCTGAAATGGAAATTAATTACACTGGCAATAGACCTGCCCAATCAGCGCAGAACAGTCCAAGCTTCCATTGAAACAAGAGCAGCGGATTTGCTTTTAAAGGCTGCTAACAGATGTTGTGTGTGCATTCGGTTTTATTGCCGTTTTCTCCACAAGAAGGGGGATCGATATTTATCCTCATATCTTACAGGGATTCAAACAAATTTACTCCATTGCTCATTAGGCCTCGTTGATTTAGCACCCTGTGTCAGCAGGTTTAACTTTCTTTTTGGAAAACAAATGTGTTACCTAATGTGAAACACCTACAGGCCAATGGAACTGACAACCCTATGGAAACAAAACAGACTTTGAATGTAAACTGAATTTCAAAAAGCAAAATGGTGTGTAATCTTGTTTTTTAGAAAGATGTGTTCAGAAACTTTTCCTTGCTAACTCTTTGACAGCAAACATACACAAACGCATATAAAAATACACCACTTTTTACTGAAAATATCTGAATGCCTAAATCTTCATTTTAAAGACAGTTTCTGACCGAGCTTTCCAGATCCGATTCGGAGAAACAACAACAGAAAATTATGTCGTCCTCACTGCCAATGGCACTGGCCAGTCTCGACATCAACAGCTGTTTGGCTTACTGGCTCTAATCGGCCTATTAGCCAACATCAAAGCTCCAGTTGTTAATTCTAAACCAGAATAGCGTTACAATGTCAGAAGCCAGCTGGCTAGGGGAAAAACAGATTTAAATAAATGCCAATAAAGCATACCCTGCTGCCACGAACAAGGAAATACAACTGCACAGGAAACGAGAGATCACCAGTAAACACCTTATTAAACTGGCCAAGTACTTTCAATTTGCACACCTTAACCACGGTCCCTCGCTAACAATTGTGCTTTGACTCAATATCAATTGTACTTTGATAAATATGGCATTGACACTGACTATATAAAAGCCATGGATGCTTATTGCTACAAAGATAATCGTTGTCAGAGTGTTTGAAATCATTTCTAACTCCTGAAAAGTGAAATCAACTTTGTAAACATCTTGTTCTTGTTGTGGGACACGTCATGCATGAACAGAAAGCATTTCTTCACTGCAAAAAACCTGGAAGACGGGATCCTCAGCCTCCTAACCCCGGGTAAACAGATGCCCAGGACACTCGTTCCCTGTCCCAGTCTGTGCTGTGAAATCAATCTGAGGACATGACATCTAACACCTCTTTCTTGAAAAGCATGAACGCTGGTAATTGTTTTAAAGAACAGGAATCATTCAGCACTGTAACCCAAACAGCCCTCCCCGGGATGCAGTCTTTACAGGTCATCAATAAAAGGTCAATGCTAAACTTCCTGAGGAGAGACCACTGACCGAGTCAACTGCCAAAGTCACAGCATCGACACACAGCCTTTAGAAAATGAATTACCACTTTTTAGATGATGTTACGAATCATAACCCCCTCCTCTCCAAATGTATATGTAATATGAATTCATTACACACAAATACACACAAAACTTTTCCAATAATAAGTCAAAACATGATACTGAAATAATTTATTTTTCTCCAAAAAGGATTCCCTCTTACTAGCAGCTGTGACACTTTTCAGTCAAGTCCCGTTATACCTCTGAACATTTGGCCTTGGTCTGGGTCGGGAACAACGAACACACGTGCTGTCGAACAGAGAGAGAAAATGGCCCAATCAAGCAAATTTTCTTTCACCTTCAGCTGAAGAGGCACGGGAGACTAATTTCCTGCCAAACTCTTGAAGTATACTCAAAGAGCAAAAGGAAAAAAAGTTTACAAGGCAGATAACCAAGTTCCAAAATGCACAAAACGCTCCATTGAATGTATTTTATTACCCTGCGCAACCAGAACGTGCAACGTTTAAAAAGACGGCGTTTTGAGCGAAACAGAAAAATTATTGTCTTTGATCAATCGAACGGAGTCAGTCCTACTGATTAGTGCGAACTTCTTTTGAGCACTGAGCTTCAGTATGCCATGAAATGGCAGCAAAAACCCTGAAAGGGCCCAGCTGCATTTGACAACACAAAAAAGGGCAATTGCCGCAAAAAGGCTCCGATGTGGGATTTTGCTGAAGTGATGATGGAAAACACATCAATGACAAGTAGCTTTTTATAAATTACTGTTCTGCTGCCAAATTTCAATTTAACTGAAATATTATGGTGAAAAACAAAATGGATGAAAGACTTTTTACAAGACCAGCAACAGCTATCTTTTGATTTCATATTTATTGATCTGAAAAATGGCATGGTGTATATCAGAGATTGGGGTGGGGGGGGGGGGGTTAAATACATACTATGATTTACCATTTATTTACAATTCCTTATAAGTAATTTAATTTTATAACACCCAAGATATTACATGGTTTCACCTCAAGATAAAAACAGGAGCACTTAGAATGGACCAGGAAATGTCAATATGGATTTTACTGTACCAGCCGAAGGTATACAAATCGATTGGAAACTTAGTGCTCTTCACTGGAACAAACACTTTTCAATCCCGAATGTCAAGTGTAAAACTGCATGTCAGTTCTCAAGCCACGTCTAGATTGCAGTGATTATGTTTATCATTGATTTTTTAAAAGTGGATATGGCTTTTAAAAAGACATGTATATCTGACATTTCCTGCAATTGTTCTGCACACCTTTATAAAACAGTCACACACTTCATGACTCATTCGTTTCGCTCTGTAGTCTAAGTGGTCAATACTTTTATTATTATCATCTTTTACGTTTAGTCATTCAGCAGTGATTATTGTGGATACACAAAAGACACTGTCTGGAAAACAGGGATTTTAACATACAAGCTTTTTTCAATAACCACAAATACAAAGATATATTTCTTGTTTTTGCAACCCAGTCAAGAAGATCCCAAAGACACAGAGGATCAAACCAGTCTCTTTATTTACAGTTCAATTTTATTTTTTATAATGGAACAACGAATGTTCATGGATTTGATTTGTTTTTGTGTGTTAACTGAAGACCAAAAAAGGCTAATATCATTTTGAAGTTCAACAAAGATCAGCCAAGGTTCAGAATCTGGTTTTAACTAAAGTAAATCATTGAATGACAAACTCTGCAATCATCCATTTACTAACCATGCATCTAATACACACAATATGTACATATTGAGGATATTACGGATCCAGATGGTATCTTTTTCATATTAATTTCCATTGTGTATAATGTTGAGTAAATTATTGTGTAGTACTGCCTCTTTGCCTCATTTTTAATCAAATGTTATTTTTCTGTAACCATTATTAGTTATTTAAAAATAAATAAATACAACACTAACAATTTGTATTCCTGGTGGGAACTGTTCTGAAATACATCAATTACAACTCAGAAAAGCAATGCATTTCAAGCACTATATTTGGATGTGCCGTATGATCATGTTGCATTGCTCTCAAAACGAGGGAGAGTACAGCTGGACGCCTGCCCAACAACTGTCATCTGCAGCCCACCTGTACACCATTAAACAGTGTGCTCATAAACGTTAACATCACTCCTGCTCACAGCCAGCGCCAAACACTGCTAAAAGCCTCTCTGCTCAGGTGTGGCGTACAGTCTGCAGGCCACGACAGTCTCAAAACATCTTAAAAGGTGCTGGGAAATGTGATGTCACACTTTTAAATGACAACATCCCTCAAAAGTCAATCAAAAATTCCAGATGGAATAATTGGTTTTGATCTTAACAATCTAGTACATCCCAGAGCTTTTACTTTGTTGGGAACAGCTGCCTAAGACACAGCCGTAGTCTTCAATTTAAATCGCAAGGAGATCTATACACAATGTCCTTGCTGACATACAAATAGCAAGCGGCAAAAACAGACCAAACATTGTGTGTGTTTGTTCATCAAAAATTACAGCTGCGATGGACTTTTAACTTGAAATAATTGATCCGTACTAAAGCTATAGGAGAGACTTGCTAGCATCCTGCAGTGAGCCCCACAGCTGGCACACCCCACGAGCAAGCGATCGATCGGACTCTAGGATTACTGCTCTCCTCTTTGTACTGAAACACACACAACAGTTATAAATGCCAGATAAGGCTTGAAAGGGAAAACATTGTGCATTTATGGATTTCAAACTGCATATATTGGAAACGGTTTGCTAGTACCACTATACCAACTCACCGCTACCATTTTGGCATCACAACCCATTGGTGAGTTCCCGAGGGACCAAGTTATCAACAGGAGAATATTTGGACAAGTTTCATAACAATATTCTCCATTGGCTAGATTGAAGACCTTGGTCGTGCTAGGCTTTAAGAAACAGACATATATCCAAGCCTTTCATTATATAAAAGAGTAATATTTTATAACTAGCATTAACTTTACTGAGTAATTATAACAACATAAGATAAAGGTATTGGAATACCACTCAATACATAGTATTTTTAAAAGCTAGGCTACTATCCTCGATGGAGTCATGTTAACAATAAATGCAGATCCAGCAAGAAAGGACCAGAAGGATTTACCCACAGAGTGAAGAAAATATGAATACAAGCATTTTCATTGAAATGCTTAAAACATTTTACAAAGAGACACAGTCACATCAGTTCAAACTCCTATTTTTATAGAGAGAGACTTAAGCTGTGAAGAGAGCTAAAGAACAGGGTTTGACACCCACGAAATTTCAACCAACGTAATGGACAAATGCACATTGTCACGGTATGACTAAAAGAGGATCTCACGGGCGGAGGAGGAAGCCAGCAGCATGCATTACCCACAATGCTCTATTCTAAAGATCGAAACCGGGGCCTATCGACGCCAGCCTTAATGACGTGCTCCGTGTCGCGACACATATGAACTATATTAAAGCGTATTAATGACACAGGCCATGTAAAAACTGCTTCATTAACAACACAGCAGCGTTGCTACCAATGCTGGGGACTATAAATCCCCTCTTACATCATTATCAAGACAGCAGGAGGGGGTGTGCCTAAGCCACCATAACCCTGGAAAAGACTACTGAAAAATAACCTGGAGAGGACAGAAACAAGTTCACAACGAAAGTGAGTGCAAGCGATGAAATGTTGGGGGCTCTTGCATCAAGCCAGCAGGAGGTGCTGGATATCTCATACTTGTTACCTGATACTGAGTAAACACACACAGACTTGTTAAAATCATATTTATATGCTTTTCTGCTTAGTCATTACAATTTGAATGGAAAACCTGAGACCGTAGAAACTGCTGTGTGAAGGGAGTCTTGTTTCCATCAGCTGATGTCATTTGTAGTATTTGTTTGTTATGCAACTTTCACCTCTTTTGTTGTAGTTTGTGCATCTTGTACTATTAATGGGCTGTATGAATTGCACGGTGCTTTATTTGTAAACCTCTGTATGGCTGGTTTTCCGCCAGGTCATTCTCATGCTGTTGTCAAAGGGTAGCCTATATATATTTTAACAAATCCTCAATGCACTTGGAAAAACTGTGGAGGACAAGGCTGTCACGTTTCATTTCACACGTGTTAAAACGCTCAGAGGGTTGTGTCAGTCAAGAACCACATGACACCCATACGACTAAATCTCAATCTCATCCAGAGCGAACACTGTATTGAAGACTTCAATCTCATCATTAAAGTGAAACTCCAGCTTTGGTTTTAAAATGAGAATCTGGGGATGTGTGGACAAAGCGCACGAGTCAATCATGGCAATGCAAATAAGAAAATAATAAATACATGCTCTCACGTCAGCTATTGCAGTTTCAAATGACCAAACTATATATATATATATTTTTAAATAGACCAAAGGATGTCCAACATATCAAGGTGAAAATAAGCTAAATAAAAAACCTGGGTATTGCAGAAGCCTTAACCACACAGCACAGCCACACACGAAATGCCTCAACCCCCCCCTCCATGGAGTATTTCCTATCGTTTATAGAATACATCCGGGATGGCGGCTAATAGGGATGCCAGGTCAGAAGCCCAACTACGGTGCCCTCGCCCTCCTGCCATCTGCTTCTGCTGCTTCCTCCTGTTTTCCCGTGCCAGAGATACTTAATCTGGTCAGCAGCAAGTCACCAAGGAGGGGTCCGATGAAGCCAGCCCCGCTGATGGTGGGCCAAGAGCTTTGTAGTTCCAACAATATGGGACACACTGATGGTGCATTTATTAATTTTGAATCTATTTAATGTTTACTTGTTTATGATTAACTTGAACTTTGAACCCAGTTATAATAAAAAAATACACAATCAGATTCCCCTGAAGAACTATTTCAGCAAATACCTTTGAATCTGTGACTTAATCTAGCACAAAGCCCTTCTCCTCAGTAATTCTGTCTTTCTGTCCTGGATGTCTGAGATTTACTCACAGACTGTTTGCCACGCCGATTATAAAAGCTTCTGTTGTTCTCCACTCAGTGTCTCTCCGCTCTGCACCGTGACGGACAGGCAGCTCTGGTCAAGTGTTGTCTGAGGAAGCGCATGACTTACACGCAAGGAAAACAACTTACATTTCAGCTGTGCCGTCAACTGTGCTTGACCCCCTCACTACTGCATGGATAGTGTCAGCGATTACAGCAGCTCTGGCATTAAACAATGCCCAGTATTATGACCCACTGAAAAGTTGCACAGTGCCAAGAGGGGGACTTTTTGCTAAATATGGAGACCTGTACACTTTCACTCCAATAATACTTTATGACTTAGGGCTTTTTTTGGCAGCCCGAGAAGTCATTTGCAAACATAAGACCCCATAGAGACCATTAGCTTCAGGCCACAAACACTGTCCAACGCTGGCATCATGCCCATGGTATTAGTGGTCTGCCAATTAGCTGCATTTTCAGTTATTCTTTAAGTGTCAGTTTTTAGCAAAGAGAAGTCATCTATATATTATAATGCTGGTATTTTACATGTATATCTGCCAATGTGGTGCAGTAATTAATATGTCTACAGCACTACAGAGTAGACAAATGACAAAGAAATATTTTGTTTTCACATTACTAGCAATAAAAATATCTAAACGTGATATTTCTGGAATATCTAGATAAATGTGATATTTCTGGGTAAATAATTAAAGCAGATTCCTCATGCAGACACTTGAACTTGAAGGGTATCAAACCAGCTTTTGAAACACAAATGTATTTAATTTAAAAACTCCTCTTTACTAACTATGTCAATGCAAGAGGTTGTGGCATCGTCACATTTCAAACTATGGCTTTATTAATAAGTAGGCCTATGTCTAACAGTGCCAAATAAGTGCACGTCTCAGAACACTATGAATGCTATTCTATGTATAAAAAGAAAAACAACCAGGAATAAACTCAAACCAGTCATGCTAAGCTAAAAATAAGCTATATTTGTACACGCAACACATCATCCTCATACACTGTGTCAATCTGTACTGTACTTCTGTAGGCACACACTCTCTCCTGTGTTGAGTGAATAAAACCACCTCCATATAAAAGGCCTCTGCTTAAATTTACCAACACCACCCCCGACCCAGCTCATCGCTTAAACACACTGAAGGTCAATAATGCATCTGACTTTAAGGTTATATTTTATTAAATTAAACAAAATGTGCTGCACCTGTTTCCTTTCACATTTAAAACTATTCTCAATCCCTAATGCAACTTTGAAACTGTGAATAATTAATAAAAAACAAAAGGCATCATTTCAATCTCTGAATGCTTAATTCACAACTGGGAGTAATAATCATAACAAAAAACTATGAATCAATGTACTATGGTTACTACGAATGTAAAGCCTAGAACAAAACATCAGCCATTTGTATGGCAAGACAAATTATCATTTAGAGATATCTCGAAATGCATTTCAAGATATCCACATATAATTCTAGATATCTGCAAATAATTCCAGATCTCTAAATCATTTAAAGATATCTGAAAATCAATTAGATATCATTTAAAAGTACATTTAGAGATCTCTAAATGATTTAGAGATATCGGCAAATCATTTAGAGATATCTGCAAATCATTTAGAGATCTTTAAAAAGCATTTTATTTAGATCTCAAAAACATTTAAAGATATCTTTAAATATTTTAGAAATATCTGCAAACCATTTAGAGATATGTCAAAATGAAGATATCTTGAAATGCATTTAGAGATATCTCTAAATGATCATTTGTCTTCCCATACATTTTAGTCAAGTACCAAAACCAAAATTGATACACAAAAAAGTCAAAGTACTTTCAAAACCACAGACCTGTACAAACTAATTAGCTATCAGCAGCTTCGTATTTTTCCTGTCATGACAAAACTTGACCTCTAGTAATTACAGGTGGGAACCAGTCACCCTGAACAGTGGCCAACTGAGCGTGCACACATACCCAGAATAATCAAATAAGCAAACAGCACATCCAGTCATACTTACAGTTTTCTGCTTGGAAGTCTGGCACAAACTGTTCATCATTGTCAGGGACCTGAGCTGCGAAGAATGAAGGAACACAGGTAGGTATTTTAAGCCAATGGAAAACTTCACAACAAAGAATGGCATCAATCACATTGCATGTAACAAAAAAAAACATGACGCCACCAACCTACTGACAAAGCACTGGCAAAGTTCATCTCCACACACTCCAGCGATGTGGAGTACTTTATTTTTTGAAGCCTAATTAATGCCTCATCTAAAAACTGCTTAAAAAGACATTTATCCCTTCTATTATGAGCCCTGATACCTTACAGGCGTCCATGTCTTGCATGTCTAATTTAAAATGCATTTTTCTACCTTAGCTCTAGACACAGAGGATGCCTTTCAACTGAGGCAGATGAAATAGACAAATAACATTATTTTCAGTGAGCATGGAGAGGCATTTTGATGTTCAGAACCGTGTTTTTCTTCCATAGTATGTCCTAAGGATGTCCTTTATTTTTAAGATAATGATGTGGCTTTCAGATCGTGTAGCATGAAGAGGGAAAAAAAAAAAAAAAACAATGATCCTTGTTATCTGAATGTAAGGATGTTTCTCCCGCCTGGTTTAAAGCTTCAACTCTCCAATTAACTGATGTTCTGAGTAGCAAGGTAGTCTTCAAAATGAAACATCCTCCCGTCACACACAGCTGCACTGCAAGGGTTAACTATGAAAGACAAGTCGTAAACTAATGCATCAATCTCAGAAAGATGATATACATTTCTAATTTTACAAACATGGGTTTCAGAACAAAAAGTAATTACCGCCAGGATTTAAACCTATTCAATGAACAGAAATGGACTACCACACAGACTTGTCCCTGAGGTTAAGATCAAACAGTCCCCAGCTGAAGCGATGGGAGACATTGCTGTGCTAAAGCCATTATCAAGTTTATTTTTAAGTATAAAGACAGTCATCTAAACCTCATTTTCTGTCACTTTACTGTCAAAATTAAACCACGCACTTTACAAGTATAGGCTTGCACAGATTTCAAAACAACCCTTTCTTATGCTAAGTGCTTTAAGATGAAAGAACCCCAGCAGCTGATATTGTGATATAAATCGATGCCTGTCTGTAGATACACACCCTATAGATGGGGGTTGTAGTGTAGTATGTGTTGCAAGAGTTTCTGAGTCAAAAAGAACTGCGATAAAACTTCAGCAAAATCTCACATCTTTGAAAGAGCGAAATTAAATTTGGTTAAACGGTCTTTTTCTAGAGCCCATTTTGCATAGAGCAAGAAAACCTCTCGTTAGGTGAAAATGAGTTTCGTTTTGGTTCAATTAAAAATAAACGGGTTGATCAAGAAAAACGTGCAAAAAGAGTGCCGCAGCACCTCAGCGGGGGTTTGATAAAGCACCTGAAAGTTTAGAAATCACCAATGCCTCCGCACACCTCGTGTACGCACTGTACCAAACCGATACAAAGGTATCCGCACGTGACAGGTGCCACGGCTTCGAGAAAGGCACGTACCATCCCAGTTGTCCAAAAATGCTTTCAGACAATATCTAGGACTGCCTTTATTAAAGATGCTCTTCTGCCAGGGAAATACCAGAGCCTGGTTTGCACATTTACAGAGCTGGGAGAAACTGTGCTCATTGAGGGAGGTGAAAAACTAAACATTGTTTTGCCCTGGCATTAGCAATAACAATAATATATAAAAAATAAAATCTAGGCAGTTTACCAGCGGGAGATTACAACCCCCAATAGAAAGGTCAATCTTTCTAGTGACATTTACCTCACAGCATGGGCACGAGGGTGTAAGGGGTAGTGCATTTACTGCGTCATTACTGGAACTGGTGGAGAACAAACACATTTCTGTGCAGATCCGATCAAGAAATAGTTTTTAAAATGTAGCTCTAAGGTAGGTGTTTACAGCTGCTACACTATTTTATCGGTAAGCCTCAGAGAACTGAACAGCGCATTTCACCGTTTGCATTTCAGAGTGGAGAGATTATTTTATTAGTTATTCAAAAAAAATATGTTTTAATGTATATTAACAAGAAAACAAATGTCAATTAGAGTCCATTCTGCTGCACTAACTATTTATTGACAGCACGCTAGAGTATCCAAATGCCAGGCAACAATTTCTTACATTTTGTCCCAGCGTCTCAGAAAAAAAACAAAAGAAAACAGGTTGCTCTCTCAGAATAATTAGCCGAAGTATACTGCACATTCGTGTTTTAATTAAAACCTGCTTCATCCACTAAAACTCAGGCTTTGAGGGGAAAAAAAAAGTGACCTGCAGCCAAAGAAGCCAGAAGATGCATGAGTCATTCTTTCTGCCTGTGAATGAGACAGCTGATCCACCAAACAATTCCTAAAGACTGCAGGCAAACTGGAACTTTGCCTCCATTCAGAAAAAAGAGGAGAAGAGGAAAAACACACACCAGTGAAGGCCAAGACTGGTCTCGGAGCATCACACCACTAGACTAAGAATGGGTGAAGGAGACGTAAACTTTCTTTCAACGTTCGCATCCTCGAGCTTCCCTGTGCCAGAAAGCAAGAACGCACTGGATTTTAAACAAAATGAAATATATGAACGATTTACATGCCACTTGTCATGATTTACTTTGTTTTAAATGTGGTATAAACAGAAATATATACATAAAGTTTACATTTAAGACATTTTATTGCTCACTTGCATAAGTCATATTTCCTGAAGCATCTAGCAACCATTTGTAAATGATCTTAAAGGAGCTAAATGCAGTGCAATGTATTCGTTTTTATTTATATGTGTAAATATATATGTATGTGTGTGTAATTTATTTATATATATATATATATATATATATATATATATATATATATATAAAAGACAGGCAAGTGTTCAGGTGCCTGACAGTAACCCATCAGGTTTTTAATTCATGATGTCGGAAATTCACTCCTTCCAATATAATACTCTCTCTTAGTTTCAATTACCTGAACTAATAAATCTTAGAAATAGGTAGATGTTCATTTTTATCTTATCAGACAGGAGGCAATTTATTAAATCTAGAATATCATATGAAATACACTGCTCATTGATTTAAGACAAGTAAAATTGTAATTCTTACAGTTATAGCTATATAAGCAGGAGAAAAAGAATCTGAAACACTAAAATATTAAAATGACTTGTCTTATACATTTTAAAATTCTTTCCTTTCTAAATCAATGTACCTGAAGGTAATCTCACATTCAAAAAATACAAAAAGTACATTTATAATGAGAGTATTTCTTCAGAATAATTTAAAAAATATTGATGTTCTTTTGAAAAAAGGTAAGATAAATATTTTCATACAATTGAGTAAATTTTGAAAATGGTATTTCATGTTGCAATTGAAACTTCTTAATAAAAACAAATTCTATACACACTGCAGTTTGAAAATCATATATTATGTGTAGATAGTATCTATATATCTGTCTACCTCTCTCTCTCTCTCTCATATATATATATATATATATATATATATATATATATATATATATTATTCAATATATAGAACTTTTCATATTTGCAAATGTTATATTTTAAGGAACATTATTTCGATTTACAAAATACTTTTGCAATGATGGTGAGAATTTGTGATCAATCATTTCACACAACAAACTCATTATTGAGGCACAAACCAAAAATAAATAAATAAATAAAATACAAGCCAAGCCTGGAATTTATACTTTGTTTCAGAGCTAAAATCGTTGGACATTCAAACAAAATACTTTTAAAGGACCTCAGTAATTCAAATAAATAAAAAGGTGTGTGGAAGAAATAAAGTCCACATTTGGGGTTTAAATAAACCATATATAATAGAGAATGCTCTTGTTACATACATTATGTAAAACAACAAGATGTGGAATTCGATTTACAAGATGCTTTGCATTTATTTTCACGCCCATTACACTTTTTCTTACCTATATGGTTTGTTAAGTATTCAAATAGTATTCCAGTCTGTTCTGATCAGGTACACAGAGATGCAAAACCCCGACAATTTGAGCTGTTCTCAGCACTTCAACAAACTGTTATTTTCTATTTCTCGGATGTTACATAAAACAAATAAAATGAAGTCTTACATCTATAATAAGCAAAAGACTTCAAATAAACCCCATCACAATAATGTGCTCAACCGCGTCATTTTTTGGTGGTTAAGCATCCAATGAAAATGATTTTAACTTATCCTGTAACTTTATAATCAAATCAACTTAAAAGAAAAATAATAACTTTGGAGCGAACAAAGATATTATATAAAAGAAACTGAAAATGTAAGTTTAGCTACAGTAAATGTTCTGAACACTTCCCGATTGTGACAATAAATCAGTGAAAGCTGTAGGATGAATCAGACAGACTGAGATCCTACAGGCTTTATCAGGACTTTATGCAGAAAGAGAAAATCAACTGAAAAGCAGTTCCCAGTAAAAGTATGCATAGGTATATCCAATATAAGCATTACTTCTAAAACTTGGAGCAGTGCAACCATAATCTCCTTTTCAAAGGCTGTCATCTTGAAGATACATAAATGAGATGAGATAAGCGTGCACGCTCGTCACAGCTGCTCAACACTAAATCAAGTTTTAAAAAGAAGCACTTACCAAAATTCAAAAATAACAAATCCAAAGAATATGTAGCATTAAAGTGTGTCGCCATAAATTAACTATCCACTTATTTATCACCTTACAGGCATTTTCCAACTGCAATACATACTTGTTCCAAAGTAAGTACATTTATATATTTTAGTGGGATTAAAATGGCTTTTCAAAATAATTATCCACTTGTTAATCCTGTCAATTTTTGTTCACACATCTGGCAACATGCAACAACAACCACCACCAAAGCAAAAATAAAATAAACCAAACAAAATGCCAATTTATATTTATACTATATTATTGACTGCCTATCTACTTATTACTGATCCGTTTAAAAAAATCTGAAATCATGAAGCAAAGAAATATGCCAAAAATATAATAATAGAAAGTTAAAAATTTCACAATACACTTACATTGCAAAACCATTAGCTAGCCTAGGAACATATGAAGAATAAACCATGCAAATGTAATAATAATAATATTCTCAGACAACAAAGCATAAAAAAAACACAACCACCATATAGATAATATAACCGATACCAACCTAAACTTCGGTGCTGCAAACAAGGTGGGAAAAAGACACTGGCACTTAAATCCTGAAGCATGACGTCCTGATGAACATACAAAGTCTATTTGTTTCCATCAGAAAAAAAGGATCATGGAAGTCTTGCGTGTGTCTGTGTGTGTGTGTGCGCTCCTGAAAATATATCCTGATTAAAAATAATAACTACAGAAATAATAATAATTGTCTTTTCAAAGCAATAACCGCAGCTGCACCCTGTCAGTACACCGGAGCTGGTGAAAAAACAGTGAGACCTAAGAGATGTCGACTTGGTACATTAGTTCTTGCCAAAAGCAGATGTGATTGTGAGCTGCGAGCGATTTCTCCTGGTAATTTGTGATGACACTGGGAAGAGCTCCTGCACAGTCCCCCAAGACCATCTCTGAGCCTCTAATGTATGCATGACACATGAGGTGGCTCTTTTAGGACTCCATTAATTGGGCTACACACCATGAAGGTAACTTCAGGCACTTTTTGCAGGTTTTTCTCTTTTTTTTTTGGTTCATGTTGTTCTTTCTTTCTTTCCCTCCCTCCCTCCCTCCCTCCCTCCCTCCCTCTCTCACTCTCTCACTCACTCACTCGTGCACGCACCCGACGAAGCAAGGATTTAGCAGAACTCATATGGAAAATAAATAAATAAACAAATTAAATGTAAATGAAATAAATGCCTACCTTCAGCAAGCCAAGTTTCTTGCAGCTGGCTAAGATCCTGAAAGAGTTCTAAAAAAAGCAAACAGAAATATGTGTATGTATGTGTGTATGTATGTATGTGTGTGTGTGTGTGTGTTTGAATTTCCACTGCATTTAATTGATTGTTTGGCCCATAAATTAAAACAAATACACAAATAAAAGTATGTTTTCAAACGACACTGATTTCAAAAGACGACCAAACCTCTCTGTCCTGGCAGTATTGACAGACTACTTCAACTGCAATCACATTTGTCCCAACTTTGCAGCCAGGGTTTCAATTTCGATGTGTAAACTCCTAGCTTGTTGAAGGGACGCAGTAACCACGAACAAATTGAATTTTGCAAAATGTTAAGATGCTGTGAAATGAATTACCCCCCCCCCACACCACCCCCACCCCAATCTCCGTTTCTCTCCCTCTCCCCAAAGCTCACCTTGTGTATCGTGAGCCAGGTCTGTGTTAATGATTTTCCTTTTCCTATCACTTGCCGGCCCCTCATTACATCTCTTCCCTTGTGGGTTCTACAAAAGAGGGACAAACAAACAAAGAAACAAAGCAACAACAACAAAAATAAATCAATTCCTGTCAAAGAAGTAATGCCCCTGGGGGTCAGTGCCATTAAGGAAAGCAGTCAAATAAAAATAAAACACACAAAAAGCTTGATGAGGTTTGCATCCTTGACCCAGTCAGGTCTTCTACAATACCTACACCTATCCATATAGTGTTTTATATTAGATCTATATACTAGAATGCAACAAATTAAAAAAAATGCAGATGTTAGGTTTAGATTAAAGCAAGGGCAGGTGTGAGCTGGCTCTATAATATCCTGCAATGAACTTGTAATGGGAAAGGAGAAGTAGTTACAGATACACCTCCTGCCAATCCTGCAACACGGACATTGTATCAGCTGCTTTCCTCTCCGGGTGGAAGTTACTAACTAACTTTTCTCCCGTTCACTCACATTTGTAGCCATGAAAGGCACTTGCTGGTCGTGAAAGCCGTCCATCCCGCAGCCCCGGCGCCGGTCTTACAGGACGGGGTTACTTAGCGTCAGCATTTAGCTACAGATTCCCACAAGATCCACAGTCCGAGACACCTAAAAAATAGAAACAAAATGGCTTTAATAAAGGAGAAGCGAGAGGAAGAGAGAGCATGAATGAAGCGCCTGGACTGACACAGCTAATCAGCCCTGAGCAGTTTCATTCACAAAAAAAAAAAGATGTGCCGAGACCGGACCGCCCTAAGCTGACAGGAAAGTGCATGCTTTTACCGAAGGGAACCCCAAATAAAAGCATGTCCACGAAACTGCTGTATCTGCCCCCGAACAGGACAAAGTCACATGCAACCGGGTGCTCAACTGGAAATGATGGCGATCAACATGTTTTTCTGTTGTTGCTGTTGTTTTGTTGTTGTTGTTGTTGTTTTTGCTCTCACGTAACGGGACTGCAGCCTTTTCATGCATGTGTGGGTGTTTTTTTTTCTCCCCCCCCCAGTCACATCTCCAGCCGTGCTCCCGAGAAACTGCAGAAGTCAAAGGGGACTCACCCAGGTCCCACGCCCCGCTCGGTGCCCGCGGCTGGGCAGGCTGTGAGGGAGAGAGCCGGAGCCGGAGCCGGAGACAGAGCCGCTGTGCGCGGCGGCGGAGCGGCGGATCGGGCGCAGTCACGGCTCTGCGTCTCCTATTGGCTGTCCGTCTGCCTCGCAGGATCGGGTTTCGGGCTGTCAATCAAAGCCAGCTCGCTTGACATGAAACGGGTCTCTGAAATTCCTCTCGACACGGTCCTGACCTTTACGTTTTATATATTCTCCTTCCTTTACATGTACTTTTTAAATTACTATTATTATTATGAATGCCTTTATTATTTTAATGGTTATTCTTGTACATGTACATCTGTATCCTGTATTATTGTGTATATTTAAATCTGTGTTACTTTTTAGTTGTTTGCTGTAAATCCTTTGGCAATATCTGTCTAACCTTGTCATGCCAATAAAGCTCTTTTGAATTGAATTGTGTGTATATATGTGTGTATGTTTGTGTATGTATTTATATATTGTAAGCATAGCTCTTAATGTCTCACTTCAGAAAATATTAGTGTTAAAACAATTTAAATCACATAATATGTACAGTTCTACTATTTTTTATATATATATATATATATATATATATATAGAGAGAGAGAGAGAGAGAGAGAGAGAGAGAGAGATTAATGTAAGCATGCGTGCTGAATAGAACACACACACACACACACATATATATATATATATATATATATAATGTGTTCTATGTATAATTATACATACATACATACATTCACTATATACATAAATGTGTGTGTGAGTGTGTTATATATTAATGTGTGTGTGTATAATTTCTTATTTCTTTCCAATAAACTAATTGTTGCATTATTTGAAATTCTGTCTTGTAAGAACAAAAAAGAAATCACTGCTGCTCAGATACATGTGACTTTAATGTAACCCGAGCAACAGTTTGCAGACTGTCTGAAGCAAACCAGAAAAGTTTGTAACTATAGTAACAGGGGTGTGTTTTGGAGTCTATCCAGTCAGACTTGTGGGACACTTTGTACTCCAGCCAATGGCCTATATGGGTTTCATTGTGATTGATGCATTCAGAGACGACAGGCTCAAATTGCCTGCAGTTTGAAAGGGAGCCAGCGAGTTTCATTCACAAAAAAATCCAGGGAGGGTCACATGGGAGGCAAGAAAGAGAAAAACAAGCAAGAGTGTCTGAGCTGGCGGAAGGTATGCAAGTCCTGCAAACTCCGCGAGGAAAAAATAATACGTCTCATAGATTTGTGATTCTAAAGATTCTCTTTCTCTCTCAACGTTCAACAGAGCCTTTTTGAATGATAGCTTTATACCCAAGCACTATTTACAGAGCATTAAATCTAGCACAATGCATGGTAAATACAGAGCCAGAATAAACAGATTTTGAGAACAATGACAGACACTGATGTGACAGTTTTACCCTCACTGACACGTACAGTTTTAATTTAGTTTGTCGAATTCAGTGATAACTTTGCTGGACCGTTTCCGGAGGCATGTCTCTGACTGCGGGCTGGACAGTAGGAGAGGAGACTGCTTCTCTGAGCTCACACTGTCCACACGTTGTCCTTGTCTACGGGTCGGTCTGTGATGGACTATCTTTGTGCTCAGACTGTGGGTGCTGAGTCTGGTGCTACACTGCCTGGGAGTTGGTCTCTGGCAGGGCGTCCTATTCCCTGTGGAGATTGCGGTGCGGTCTGTCCCTCTGCAGTGTGTGGGAGCAGTCTGCTCTATGCGGTGTTTTTGCTGACGGCTCTGTTTACACAGCGGCCTGCAGTCGGCACACTGAGACTCGGATGATGGCCTGACTCGGCAGTGCCAGATCACTAGTGGCACAGCTTTAGGGGGAGAGCTCTTGGCTTTGCAGCAGCAGTAGGAATGGGGGTGGAAGGCAGCAGCAGAGGAAAGCACCCCAGTTCAGCGCTGTAGACATTATTCTAGCCCCGTGCCCTTGTGTAACTGAATGACGCGCTTGCATTTTTTAGGGGGCCAAGTAATGAAGTTGCTGAACAGCTATTGGAATTGATAGGATTATTAATATTTTTCTGTCATATATTTCAAATGACCATGGAATGAAAACTACTGAACAGAAACTCACGAAAATTGGTATGGTGGTAGATACCTGTAGGAAGTTGTCCCTCAAAATAAAGATAAATGGAGGTCATACGACATATGGTCTGGTGGCCATATTGGATTAAGTGACATTATTGGACAATATTCAAACATCATCTTCTCTGAAACCACCTATGGGACAGACGTGAAACTTGGTGTATGAAGTTCTGTTATGACCTAGATTCAGATCGATTGTCACATGGTTTGGCAGAAGCATTGAATTGGTCAAAAATATTACATGACCTTGGCTAGGTCAAGTTTGTTCCAGGCAAGATGGCCACCACGAGCAAATCACATTACACCTATTGTCACTTTGCATATATATTTAGACTCATCATTAATCACAGATCAGTTTCTATTTTTATGATTAAACTAGCATTCCCATATGCAATATCCATACAGATATACTTGCCCCCTACATTATTGCTTGCAGTTTTATTTACAATGTTGCTGTCCCATTTTGTATAGGCTGAGTAAGTTACACAGCCCAAAAAGTTCACTACCACACCATGATGGGTGAATATGACATTATCAAAATATCTCTCTTTTTCAAATGAATAATTGTAGAAACCAGTGTCATATAAAACCTACCTTGGCTATGCGGAGCTTTTTCCTAGTAGTATTTTCTGATATTACGTTTCAAAGCTTCAAAAGGTAACTATGTAATATAGAAGGATTTCGAGACTTACTATGTTAACAAGGTTAAACTGCATATTGTATTTTTATTAAACCCAGTAGATCAAGGGTCTTTGATGGGGCCTGAACAGGGCTATGCTTTACTCCTGCTTGCTTTGCCCAACAGAATGATGATTTATTGCACACAAAGGAGTAACACTAGCTTTGCTGCTAATGCTTGTCTGAGTATTTTTAATCTAATAAAAACAATCGAAAACCAAAGCCACACTGCTATTTCGAGCTTCCTTTAACACCTTTTCCAAATGGCAGCAGATTTCAAAAGCTGCAGAAATGTCAGACAACACGGATTCTCTTAAAACGTTGAATAAATGGAAAGAGGAACCCCTGTGTGTTGAATGGCAACACAATTCTAAACAAAGCAATACTTCTACAGGTAAAGAGATATAGAAACAGCAATCTCTTCTAGTCCCTTCAGTCAGAGTGCTGCTTCTGCCATTAGTCCTAAATGGTTCTGTTTCTGTTTCAGGTTGTTTGGAGGAGGGCCAATCTTCCCCTCCTGAGGGGTCATTATGATGTCATCCAAACTGTATTCTAATTCGGACGCTAAGTGCGCACAGGTCCTCTTTGATTGCATGTAAAAATGAATGAATGAATAAATAAATAACTCCTGAAATAGCTTGATGCGTCACAAGGCCAGGTCACGTGCAAACAAAGTATCTTATTTAAATGTCTTGCACAACAAGTGAGATTATATCCCATTAGAATGTGACAGGGGTACTTTATTTAGAAACAAATTATTTAGGGGCAATAGAAGGCATGCTCGCTCAATGGGAACAGTCAAACGGGAGGGCAAGCTGGGACATGAGCGATAACAAGTGCTAATCACACTGTATTCATCATCTCTGTACATTGTGTCTCTGGGCTGTTTGCATTTTAAACACGGATGTCTTTTGTTTTGCTTGAAATGCTTTTTCTGATCTCTTGAATTTCATTAATGAAATAGCAGATTCCGTTACCATATTATAATAATGATATATGTGTACTTATATCATACTCTGACACAATTAAGTAATTATAGGTCACATCCACAAAAGAGAAAGGTTTCTTTAGTTCAATATTTGACTTTATTACAACAGGCAAGCTTAATCTAACACACATGGCATTACAATAATGTACACACAACTGTGATGCGTTATATATAGAATATCAGTGTGTTTTACAAAAATACAGTAAGGTGTCACACAAACAAAAATATTTTATAAGATCATAAGAATTCGCTGAGTGTTAAAGTAAAAAATCACTATCCCCATCAGCAACATCCATTGTTTATTCGATAATAAAAAGCAGGATTCGCATAATATCAATCAGAAATACATAAATATCTTTCTTATATAAAATAATCTAATTTAGTCTGGAAACTAAACTCGTCATGGTATGTATTGCAGATGATTAATGTGAATAAAGTACAGAACGATTGATCAGAAAGGCATTCAGCTTTCCATTTGTTCAGTGTAAAGGACTGGTTAACATATAGATTTGTTTTTTCAGGGGAAACCGAAGCACTTAACCTTTGGTAAATGTACTGTTCTGTTCAAAGGATGTTCAGGTTGATCTGATTAGTTTTTGGCAAGGCAATTGTCAAGTATCAAACATCTTTTGGAGCATTTTGGGGGAAAAAAGGACAGCATAGATAACTGGGGAATACCAGAGTGGTAAATCAAATGTTTTTGTTTCTTTGTTTGTTTAATTAATTCAGAATCTTCAATCACCCCCCATTTCTCCCCAGTTTGTTTGTTGCTTCAGGAGGGACAAAATACATGTCCTGTGATACACATGTTGTCAAACCCATCCAGTGTTTGTTCTGGGACAGCAGACGTTATGGGACACACCCTGTAACCAGTTGAGTGGTTTTATCCCACGTGCCACTCGGGAGCCCCAGAGACCAATTGTGTTAGAAGTCAGTATTAAGTATTATTAATACTACATGTTTGACTTTAAATTAAAATGTAGGTGTGTATTGATCAGAAACAACAACGAGAAATACAATCAAATCAAGACCAAAGATAAGCTACAGGACAAAACATAACGTGTTCGTATCTCGGGATGTGCCAGGCAAAGCATTGTAACAACAATTTAAATTTCCTCCATGTTTCCAAATACATTCTTAAATAAGACGTCACACATAAATCATAAGGTTTAACATCTCTATAAAAAAAACGAATACATATGTGCAATATCTTCTCATCAGTCAATTTAATTTACAAAAAGCTTCAAATAAATAAAACTATTCTGACTGATACACATATATAAATATACTTAAAACAGATCATGTATAACAATCCGTGCAAATCAGAGATGACAGTGGAAAACAGAACATGCTAGTGCATTGCGATTCTCATCAAAGCAATGCTCAACTTCAAACAGTAATTGATAAACATTTGCATTGAACAGCATCATTTATAACAAGGTTCTACCAAAAAAAATGTTTAATGCAGTCAGGGAAAAGATCAATGATTACCTTTTTAATGTATCTTGCAAATCTCACCCTTGGCAATTCATCGAAGTAAAATATGTTAAAGTAAACAAAGTAAAAACAGTCTTAATAGCACAACCGATTAAAATATTGTTTAAACAAATGGGATATGTTTCCCCTGGTTATGCCTGTCTAAACCTTTTTCAAGGCCCATAATTAAGTCAAGCAATGACCAGACAAACACTACTTTCTCAACATTTTCATGCAGATGCATTCAAGTAAAAAATACAATATAAAGTACTTAAAATATTTCAAAATGGAGAAAGCTGGAACATGTTTTAAATCTGTATAAGAATTGGTGTGCCATATAATACAATAATGACTTCACAAATCACCTCTCCTGCCACTATGTGACACCTGTGTTGTAATGTTAATATAGTCATCAATTTTGATTTACATTCATGGCACCAAACACAAAAAAGTTGTATCATGAAAACCTTTTTGTTGCATATTATTTTCTGTTTGTTTTGGTAGTTCCCACCAGTGATCATCTCTGTCAGTACATTTGACACTTTAAGATCCCAGTTAAGGAAATGAAAAATAGACGTTTTAAATTAAGCTGTCTGTCTGTGACAGCTTCGGAGGGGAATCCACACAACAAGACGAGCACTCGTGTGAACAGACGCCCAAGCAGATGCTGTAAAACAACAGGGGACAGGCCTGGGACTTCCAGCGAGCGAAAGGTACCTTGATAAACAGCCAGTCGTGTGCCTGGAAAGCCCCATTCATCAGGGCTTATCGGTAAACATTAATGGTGACATGTCCTGATTAAACTGGCTGTGCTGTGTAATGTATAGCATTTTCTGCAGATATTTATATAATAAACTGACTTCAATGCGTCAGTGTGGTGAAAGTAACTGGATGGATGTGCAAGGGGAAATAAAACTGTATTCAAGAGATGTTTATCACCAGATTCACAAATCCATCTGGCCAACAAGGTGAGATATGGCTAATAAACCCCAATGAAGCTGAAAATAAATGAGCGGCTGGATGGGCATTGACCAAGGCAGTGGTCAGGAGAGCATGAAAGCAGTGTGCATGAAAAAACAATAAAAACAGGTGGAAACATCTAGGATAGGCCTTCATCCAGCAGTGGATTGAAATTGCTAAATTGGTAAACAAAGGAAATAATTAGTAGTAATGATAGTAAAATAAAATAATAATAAGTGAAATAAATATTTTGTTTAAACAAGCCTAGAGTCATAAATTAGTAAAAGAAATACCACACTGCTTGTGGTACAACATTCAAGATACAACAGTCATACGTGGACAGAGAAAGGGGTTTGTTTTACTGATTTATTTCAAATGTACCATCATGTTTTGGTAAAGTTTCTATCACTCTATCAGTTGGGGATCAATGGTGAATGTACTGAATAACTTAGTAAAAATATGCATTTAATATAGGTTTGCCTGTGAATGCACTGTTAATTATCTCAGACTCCGCAAAAAGAATAAATGCATTTGTGCGTTAACAAAATCCTCAACCCAGATAATGCAAACTCAGCAGCGCAAGCTTAACTTGCAATGGAAAAGCAAGCACACTACTCCTTCATCATGCAGAGTCACCAACAGGAGGGGATGTGTTCGGTGTCAATGGCAGAGACGTGGCTGTGAGCAGCTCAGGGAAGGCGAATGCATTCAGTAAAGTAAAGGACCTTCAGCCTGCAAGGAATGTTCTGAGGGAATCGTTCTCATACCTCCATGTAGTTAAGAAAGGCTTGGTTAAGAGGCAGGGAAGGAATTGCACTTCAAAACGCTGCAGGTGATTTTATTCTACATCAACACGGCCTAAATGAAGCCCAAGGAATCGTCGCACAATGGATGATTTTGCTCAAATAGAAGCCAGGTTCAATGCACTTTGACCAGCACAGCTTAATTCACCGTGATTAACTACCAGTGGCGCCGGTCCAAGAACGCCACCATAAATGATTTCCTTTCCGCTCCCTGGGTTTGGAACATTTCTCTCTATCAGACGGAAATTCTTCAGTTTCTTTTATACTGGAGAAGAATGCAAACATCAGTTTAAACATAAATAAACAATGAGACACTGAAGTACGTACATAAATAAATAAATACTCACATCCACCCATCCATCCATACGTCCAAACACACACATAAATACATACACCGTATCTAAATGTGGACGGTTTAAAAATGGAAAATAACATCACAATCCCCTGGCCTTCTGAATGGGAACTGAAGCAGAGAAGTACAAAACAGTTTGCTTGAGCTCCAAGTGTAAGAGACCACCACAGTTTGCATCATGGGCTGGATGGAAGAAAGAGCTCTACTCCTTGCTCTGGCTTCGGCTTTTCCTGATGAACGAGGAGAAGAAACCGGTGCCTGGTGGTGGGCCCATCAGCATCGGAGCCTGGTTCTTGTGGGTGATTTTAATCTGTTTGGGAAAGACGAGAGAAAAGAAAACAATGTCCAAAGAGGTTGTCCTTGTTCACCGTGCCATGTGACAAACACTTAGGAATAATATTACTTGGCTTTTTTAGTTTTATTCGCCTTCTCTATATTAGGAGCATGCTTATACTGCAGTTCTGCTACATTTCGCTCGCAATCTTTGGAAGATTATCATACATAAATACTTTCTGCAGGGTGAAAGCAGTTTGCTGATCAACAAAAACACGAAAAGACACACTCGGTCTTGTTCACCTAATAAATAAAGAAACGCTTGGAGGTGTGCTGAAAAGACCCCAGCCAGGGACACTGAGAGAGTAAGGCTCTTAGTCTTCAACAACCTTGGAGCCAATCTCCATACAAGGTCCATTAGCACTCTGATATGGAAGACATATACAGTGAGGGAAAAAAGTATTTGATCCCCTGCTGATTTTGTACGTTTGCTCACTGACAAAGAAATTATCAGCCTATAATTTTAATGGTAGGTGCATTTTAACAGTGAGAGACAGAATGACAACAAAAAAATCCAGAAAAACGCATTTCAAAAAAGTTATTAATTGATTTGCATGTTAATGAGGGAAATAAGTATTTGACCCCTTCGACTTAGTACTTGGTGGCAAAACCCTTGTTGGCAATCACAGAGGTCAGACGTTTCTTGTAGTTGGCCACCAGGTTTGCACACATCTCAGGAGGGATTTTGTCCCACTCCTCTTTGCAGATCCTCTCCAAGTCATTAAGGTTTCGAGGCTGACGTTTGGCAACTTGAACCTTCAGCTCCCTCCACAGATTTTCTATGGGATTAAGGTCTGGAGACTGGCTAGGCCACTCCAGGACCTTAATGTGCTTCTTCTTGAGCCACTCCTTTGTTGCCTTGGCTGTGTGTTTTGGGTCATTGTCATGCTGGAATACCCATCCACGACCCATTTTCAATGCTCTGGCTGAGGGAAGGAGGTTCTCACCCAAGATTTGATAGTACATGGCCCCGTCCATCGCCGCTTTGATGCGGTGCAGTTGTCCTGTCCCCTTAGCAGAAAAACACCCCCAAAGCATAATGTTTCTTCTCCATGTTTGACGGTGGGGATGGTGTTCTTGGGGTCATTCCTCCTCCTCCAAACATGGCGAGTTGAGTTGATGCCAAAGAGCTCGATTTTGGTCTCATCTGACCACAACACTTTCACCCAGTTCTCCTCTGAATCATTCAGATGTTCATTGGCAAACTTCAGACAGGCCTGCACATGTGCTTTCTTGAGCAGGGGGACCTTGCGGGCGCTGCAGGATTTCAGTCCTTCACGGTGTAGTGTGTTACCAATTGTTTTCTTGGTGACTATGGTCCCAGCTGCCTTGAGATCATTAACAAGATCCTCCCGTGTAGTTCTGGGCTGATTCCTCACCGTTCTCATGATCATTGAAACTCCACGAGGTGAGATCTTGCATGGAGCCCCAGACCGAGGTAGACTGACAGTTATTTTGTGTTTCTTCCATTTGCGAATAATCGCACCAACTGTTGTCACCTTCTCACCAAGCTGCTTGGCGACGGTCTTGTAGCCCATTCCAGCCTTGTGTAGGTCTACAGTCTTGTCCCTGACATCCTTGGACAGCTCTTTGGTCTTGGCCATGGTAGAGAGTTTGGAATCTGATTTATTGATTGCTTCTGTGGACAGGTGTCTTTTATACAGGTAACGAGCTGAGATTAGGAGAGTCCCTTTAAGAGAGTGCTCCTAATCTCAGCTCGTTACCCGTATAAAAGACACCTGGGAGCCAGAAGTCTTGCTGTTTGATAGGGGATCAAATACTTATTTCCCTCATTAACATGCAAATCAATTTATAACTTTTTTGAAATGCGTTTTTCTGGATTGTTTTGTTGTTATTCTGTCTCTCACTGTTAAAATACAGCTACCATTAAAATTATAGACTGATCATTTCTTTGTCAGTGGGCAAACGTACAAAATCAGCAGGGGATCAAATACTTTTTTCCCTCACTATATATATATATATTTTTTTCTGCCATCAAGGAGTGCTTGGGTGGTTGAGTCCAAGGTTTGATTTCACCCTGGATTAACTTGGGTTCTGCATGGTAGGTAACTCCACAGTTACAAAATATACTACTAGAAGTTTGATATTCTGTATGAACTATTATTTTTATATACAATATTTAACATAAACAATAATCTATATACATATATAACCCTATGAAAATTAATACAACCTGCCTATTCATGTGGGACTAACAATATTGCTTTTGTTGCTAAGGAAGTTGATTTTCATTGTACAAAGCGGGGACCGGTGTGTGTGTATTTAAATAAAGAACTGGTAAATGTGAGAACGGAGTGATAAGATTTAATGCACGCAAGAGTCAGAGGTTAACAAAGTGTGGACGCCTTCATATATTTCACACATGTTCATTAACTTTGTATTATAGGAGAGAATAAAGAGTTTGAAATGTTTAAATTAAAATGCCATATTTTGGCAGAGCTAGAAAATGTCATAAACGGTGGAATTAATTTGCCATATTTCCTAATAGCAACATCCCAGAGATGAAGACATCGGGGATATTCTGTAAAATTAAACAAGACATTTAATGAGAGCTTTCTCTGCCTTTGCTTAATTGAAACCAATTACCCAGGTGGCATTTTGATGCCAACTTTAAGATACATTGTGAGATAATAAATGATACTCATTATGTAATAAAAAGGTCAAATCTTGCCTTAGGGGCTAGTGACGTTAACATTTTAGCAGAGAACAGTTTGAGACATTTTCATTAGTGAAGGTAAATCTAACGGAAGATCAATCAGCTATTAAATATCAGTTGTCAACTACTTTCAAACCACATCAGACAAAAGGTATTTAGCTCATAAATGCCTAGTTCATTACACAGGTATCTCTATAATGATTAAAAAACGTGTTAAATGGCATTCACTAATTACAACTTCCTTTAACATCTATGGCGCAGAAGAAAAAAAACAACAGCCTTTTCATGTTTCCAAAATAATACTGAGAATTGATGAAACGTTGTCATGATTTAAGGATACTGTTATATTTATAGCACAGCAGGGAGAGATGATACCGTGTGTAGCGCCCCCCCGTTGGCAGAGCCCCTGTTTATGCCTTATTTAAATGTATCAAAGCGGTCGAGCGAAAATAAAGCCTTTTTTCAAAACAATATTGCACCAGAAGGCCTTTTTCGGAGCCTATTCCAGGACCTTTATCTTCTTACGTTTCAGGAATGCACTATTTTACAACACGTTTACACAAGGTCACGGTCAGAAAACTGGGTGCTTTCCCGCCACACATCCTTGTGTTTATTGTTGTCGTTGCTGTCTCTCCCCCTGTCTCTCTTATAATAATGATCACAGTCCACGATGCCATGAAACGTTTCATCGACTGAGGCCAGTGGAACCACACAGATGTGGTGTAAGCCTTCAGAGATGCAATCTTGCAGGTTCCTTTCAAATCGCGCTCCCTGCTGCCGGCACCAGCTTATCCTCCCGAAGGCAATTCAATTCAAGTGTCATCAGATCAAAGCGCAGAATCCCAGCACTGTTTTCAGTGGTTGTGATGTAATGCTTTGTCTGTAGCCTCCAATAAAAAAGGTACCTGGAGACCGATGTGATTAACTGGCACATACTGTAGTCTGATCGTATGAGAGGTACCTTAAAGACAGGGGTAGTTTGAAAAGGCTCCAGTTCTGCTCATTTACGTGACTTGATTGGGGTTACCCGACAATTTGGATTTATTGCCTTTGTACTGTGTTCGTTTTTTGCTTTAATGATGTGCTTTGAATGAGGGAAGAACAGGAAATGTGCAAAGCTGTTCCAGTGACTTGCCCAGTGCTATTTTTAGATCACATGACGTTAATGAAGCATAAACAACAACAGACAATATAAATAATGAAATTACAAGGGAATGTTATCCATATAAGTAGTATCAACAACCATATTTATTATTCAGGAAAGGAAATGCATCTCCCTATACTTTAATCTAGGTTGCATTCTTACAATCCTGCCATAATTAATGTAAGTGAATCTGCACTGCCGGGACAATTGCTTTCCCCTCCTTTAGAAATACAGTAATAGGTGATCTTTCTTCAACTGTTTCCTAGTTTTTAAATTTTTCGCCACCATTTCTGGAATCTACTGTTTCAATACTTAATTTCTATCCATCATTCCGCTATTAAAGATTTACAATATTCACAGGAATCTCCAGCACTAAACCTGTTTCACCTTGAGAACCATAAACTCATGTGTCTTTTCTATGGGCATATTTACTAATAATCGAGTGAGATGTTTTTTTCCAAATTGGAGAATAGGCATCATTGACTTGTATTTCAGAAGGAGATTCAACCTAATTCTACACAACCACAGTCACTAATAATTAGTTACCAAACATCTTGTTTTAATGAGGTGTTTCCCTAACACAGGTAAATAAATAATAATCGTTTTCCAACTCACAAACGAAGGGACACAACCACAGTTTTAAAATACTGTGCATGATTAATTGGACTTTACCAAGTTTCTACTAACAAGTATAACTGAGCTCTAAAATTAATAGAGTTGTCATGCTTCAGATATCGGAGACCCAGCGAAGAACCCAAATTGAAATTCTGCTGCTCTTCAAAGCCAGAAAATTTCCATTTAATTAGCATGAACAAAAAAAACTTTTAATGATCACAAATTAAATGCAAATTTGTCAAAAGTTATAACAGTGAAATTGGAAAAAAAGGGAGGTTGTTTTGCATGTTAATACACTTGTCTGGAGTGCGTAAAAGCATACAAGCAGTAAATTAAATGTCAGTTTTCTCCAGGTTTTGAATTAAAAGTGACGGTAGATTATGTATTGGTAAACAAACATAATTAAAGGGATTAAGATGTGTTGGCAAAGAGAGATAAAGAGAGGAAAAAACATAGTCATCTCTAAATAGACAATGTTAAAGCAGCATGAAAAAACTGAGCATTAATACTCAATACACTTTACAATATTGGGCACCGATTCTTAATGCATTGATGTGTGAGAACTTCAGGAATAACACATGAACACCTTACACACTTCACCTGAGTTCTGCTATTAATAACATGTGTAACATACAGACGGGTGACAAATTAAAGGAAAAACCTCAACAAATGAGTGGAGGAACATAATGAATGCAGATACCTCCAAAGAGGTGTACTGCATTATAAAATTAAGCAATTAATATCCTATCATGCTCTGTGGCATGTATAAAAATGTTGAGCAGGACCAGCTGACCTCGATTTTGGATCAAGATGGCAAGAGGAAAGGATCTAAGTGACTTTGAAAGAGGGGTCATTATTGGGGCATGAATGGCGGAGCTTCAGTCACACAGACGCTCAACTGGCTCGTGTTCTCGACAAGTGGGCAAGTGCATGTGTGGGACACCAAGAGAACGATACAGGCCTGCCTGCTTGACCCATACAGTGAAGGGGTCTGGAGGCTCTGTTATGCTGCGGGGGGCATTTTCCTGGCATGGTTTGGGTCCACTTGTCCCGTTAGAGGGAAGGGTCACTACAAATAATTACAAAGTTATTCTGAGTGATCACCTTTATCCTATGGTGACACATTTCTATCCTGATGGGAGGGGTCTCTTCCAGGATGACAATGCCCCATCCACAGGGCACGAGGGCTCACTAAATGGTGTGATGAGTATGAAAATGATGTGAATCATATGCTATGGCCTTCGCAGTCACCAGATCTCAGCCCAATTGAACACCTATGGGAGATTGTGGACCGACGTGTTAGACAGAGCTCTCCACCACCATCATCAAAACACCAAACGAGAGAATATCTTTTTGAAGAATGGTGTTCATCCCTCCAGTAGAGTTAAGAGACTTGTAGAATCTGTGCCAAGAGAACTCTATGTGTGTTTTTCCTTTAATTTGTCACCCGTCTGTGTATGGTTACATGTGATCCATCATCAGAACTCAGTTGGTAGATGAACGACACACAGTAACATACATGTTGGAAAAAGATGCTATAGATGAAATCATGTGCTGCATTTTGGTCATCTGGGACTTTCACAAAACATCTGGCAGTTTTTGGTAGTCCCATTGGTTCCCATTGGTGTAGATGGAAGGTGAGTGCAGAAGTAGTCCAAACAGCACCACATGTAGATGTTGTGGGGAGACGTAATGACTTCCAAGTCCTACTGAAACCATGTTTTCTGGACCAATTTGTTTTTGTTTTACCAATATTGTTTTGTTGCAGAAAAGGTTTATCAGTGGTAGATCTGTTTTGCTTTAGAGCTATTTTACATTGTCCCATCTGAGTACCATTTCTAGAACTGAGAGCAGGATAGACTCATACATATACCAGAATAGTTTAGCCTATAAGCTTGGCGATTGTGCTCAAGTTTAACCTTGATCACAAATGGATTTTCCAGTAGGATAACAAGTCCAAGCACACATCCAAGTTTATGACCAAATATGACCAAACTAAACCCAACCAAAACTGTGCCGTAGGAACTGAAAAAAAAGCATAAATGGACACAAATCAGGAGAGGTAGGTTTTGCATGGATGAGTTGTTAATATTCCCCTTAGAATTGCTTGAATCTATTAAAAAGGCTACAAGAACAAACCTCTGGGGGTTTTCACTTGCCTGATTTATTTTGTAAAAACAAAAAAAACTACTTTAAAATGTAAGCCATCCATTGAGTGCAGTCGATGTTTCGTGAGTAAAACAGTTGTACACAGAGGGCTAATAAAATGACCCGAGGCTATCCCTGACTCCCTAGGATAGACATCAAGTGAACCTTATGTAACTGGCCCGTGGAAATGTGTAATACTAATTAAGCTACAGATGCATTGTAAAGACTCACAAAGGCATTCAAATTTGAACATTTCCCAGTGCAGTTCTCAATGGTTTCAAGGTTAGGATCCTAAACCACAATACAATCCTGCCTCAGCAACCTGGATGGCTTGTCCACCTTCACTGGGTTTTTAGATCATCTCAAGACTGTGGCAGAATGGACTGGCTAGACTGGGCTCGGACTGTGATGGGGTGAATGTCCATTTTCTCAGAAGAGACATTCAGAAATACATTATCTCAACCCAATACTGCTGTGGGTACTGACCACAAAGATGACCATGCAGGTGATGGCTGAACCCACTCCCTACTCCATAGGGGCTTCCCATGCCCTCAGAGGACCAGTTTGCTGGACTCTGACATGCTGTTCCCTCTGTGCTTTGGATTGCCACAGTGTTTCAGCTCAGTACTGTATCACCAGTGAGCAGCTCTTTTTCCATTTTATGTATGTGCCTCTACTACCTTCTTGTGTTTTTTTATTCTGCTAACTGAAATTCCAGGTGTGTTAATTGGCTACATGTCTGGATCCATGCACGAGAATAGCAGTTTACTACATTAAATAGCAGAGCAAGAACTGCAGTGGAGAACAGACGGTTTAGACTGTTGTTGATGCTTTCTGCATATAGAATGGGAGATAATAATAGAAAAGATAAATCGAGTCACTCAGTGCTGTAGTGGTGACTGAAGTAGTGGGTAGACTCTAATACCAAAAGGGGGTGCTGAACAGGGAGTGACGGACGAACAACATAATTTGTTATAGGTATTGGAGGAGGGAATATGTAAAATCTTCATGGGCAAAGTTTCCTTCAAATTACGTGCGAATATGGCATATAGTTGCGAATTCCCTTGACTACACCACTGGAATTACCCATCATACACTGAAAAAAGGAGTAACAAACTGAGCAATACACAATTATTTCATGTTCAGTGATTGTTGAGTGCTTGTGACTTCTGTACTATTTAGTAAGAGCTAACCAATCCGCAAATCACTGGATTCAAAGGTTAATTATCTGAGAACCATCACAATGTGTTCTGGTAAAAAAACTAAATATGTGTATATATTTTCCACATTTCCCATTATCATTGTTTGAGTTAACCTTTTCTGCTTACAGTGCAAGGTGTTTGCATCCAGGGCTCCCCGTCGATCTGCATTGGAAGAGATTTGGTGGTCCTGCCGCAATGAAAGGAAAAGATCTGGTTAGTATAGCTGGAGTTTCGTTGTATTGGTTTCTTAACCTCTGCAATGGAATACACCATGCTTTACATTTCATTTGAGGTCAGAAAGAAAGGAGAGGTATATAATCGTACCTAATGGTAACAGAAGAACATTGAGCCAGTCTTCTCCCTGCGCTTTTTAATCCTGTGTATATCTGTCCCATCTCCATCGCTCCTTCTAGTGCAACCACTTCAAACAGCTGATCAGAAGGGTCTAAAAATACAGGAAGGACAGCTTTAACACAAAGGCAAGAAGAACATGTCATTATTTACGTGGTCCGTGCGCAGAAGGCAAAACTGAACCCATGATCAATTTAGTTTCACAAAATAGTCACGTTATATTTAGTGATTAGAATTATGAGTGAAATAATAGCACAATTATAAGCTCTGAATTGGGAAAGCTTTTTGGTGGCAAACACTTGTGAAATGGAAAACAATCAGAAAATAATAATAATAATCAAAAAAACTTGAATGCTTTGAAGATTACTTCTGTGGCGTTTGGACACTATTAGAAAAGAGAAAACAGATTCTCAGCTGTATTAACGCTAACCTTCATCGGATGAGAAATGATGCTGCATTTTGTGATATTGTATAAGACTTGGAGGCAGTTTAATTGAAAGATATCTGTTCTGCATATCTACAGATGTGCACTTTGTTTACCAATGCACATAAAACAGAAACTCAATGATCTGAAGAGTCATACAAAGGAAGCAAAGAAAAAACTAGAGAGAGAAAGAGATCAACAAGGGATCAAAAAAGTCCCATTAATCATTAACTCTAAATTTGTATCTAAATGAATAGATACATAAATAAAATCCCTCAATAATCGAGTATGATGACTTGCCGGGAAGATGAAATCCGTCTGATACCCAGAGCCAGTGTTACATGACAGCATTAGATGTTGTTGTAGGTTAATGTAATTTTAATAAATTAACACAGCAGCAAAGATGCAAATCAAGATGGTGTCACGTCTTCATACAGAATACAAACTGAATGTGAGAATTAACAATTATTTATCATTGTCAGACTATCAAAAGACTATACATTGTTTAGATTCCTGCTGCCTGGACAAAAAAGGTGATACATGTAGGAAAATGGAGGAAAATGGTCTCTTCTGAGCAAATATTTGTTTATATGCAGTATAGGTGAATTTGCTTGTGTTTAATGGGTTTTTTAATCAGAGAATAATTATCATATGCAGTGTATTATGTTTCTCATGGGCTTATTTGCTTTTTAATGATTTTTTTTTTTTTTTTGAAGTTATGAACATTGATTTTACCTCTGTTGGAAGCGCAGCGTCGTACTGAGGCCATCTGTTCCTCAGTATTTCTGTGTCCTGGCTATTTCTTTTAATTCTGTATGCTTCGATGTGACACTCCTGCCCATACTGGGTAAATGTAAGTGTATTATTTGTTGTTAATTATACCAGAGGGGCTTGACATTTGATTACAGGTTCGATGCTCAGAGAAAAGAGAGAAGCTTAACCGTCCTTAAAATTGCAGACAGTTTTTTGTTGTTGTTTGTTTACCCATTAGAGAAGGCATTTAAAACTACCAACAACACATATATACACATATATAATATATATAAACAGGTAGGATTTATGTTTGTGTTAATCTTTTTTCACTGAACCTTTCCCTAGTACTGGTACAAATTATTCAGATCTCTGGTCTCTTAATCTTGATATATATATATATATATATATATATATAGTTTCTCCCTATATTTAGTGTATATAAACAGTTACATCTTGACCGAATTCATTCAACCCCTGAAACCTACCATTTAAAAGACACACATGTTCATTTTACAGCTGTCAAGACCCTGGTTCAGATTTGTTGATAACAACATATATCTTAGAATAAATATTTACTAAGAAAATATTTACATAGTCTTAAAGCCTGGATTAAATTTTCTATTTGGTTACTCAAGGCAGACTGTAAATTCATACTCACATCAAACAATTTGAGTGATTAATTGGCTATTCCAATAGAGATGTTTACAATCAATTCTCATGGGTTAGTCCAACAAATATTTTGAAGACCTATATTGTAAGAATTAAAGCTTTGAATTCATTGACCTGCTTTGTCAAGTTTAAAATGTTAAAGGCACATTTCGCACAGTTTCACAAACTGCATCACAAATAAATTATAGATGACACCCCACCAACAGAAGAAACAGAAGAAAGCGCATAAAGGTCAAACATCTTAATAAAATATTCTGTAACCCCCCTATCCACACAGCTATGAATTGATAATTAGTGTAAAACATACAATTTTGAATAATATATGTGATATTCTATGTGCATATGTTCCAAACAATGCTGGATATGCTTTATATATATATATTAAGAATAAATTAAAGTTAATTAAACAATTGGTTGGACTACAGTACATAGTAGTGGACCTATTGGCAAATATGATTAATTCATGCATTTCCTGTTGGTTTAATTGAATCCATTCAGTTATGTGCACTTTTTATATGTAATATAATGATGCAATTCCCCAGATTTAGTTGAAATTCAGCAGAGACATTAAATAGAAATGCTTCTGACATGCAACATTTATTCCTTGAGTTCCTCAAAATAGTTTTTTATTCTGACTCTGCTAGTCTAAAAATAATAATAGGACGTTTACGTAAGTTGAGCTAAGCTTCTTGTATGAAGACTCCATTACGATCAAATTAAATAGTTCATTTAATAAATGCAATTTCATATCGGAATACGTCAGCTACAGGTATCACTACTTAAGTGTGACAAAATAACTGCTAGCAGCAATTGATTAAAAGGAAGATTTTCTAACACACAGGTTACTAAACACCCTTTTCACTCTCTGTGGCAAAGTGGAGTGGAGGTGAAAAGTAACACAAGCCAAATACATGTTTACTCTGTCTTTACTGAACCACAGACAATGGCTGCCTTCTCGCCGGGCCTGCAGTGGACGTCCCAGGTAATACCCACCCAAGCCCTCGCCGTGTGCACCTGGGCCACTCTAATGAGCCACGGAGATGATTATGTGCTGTGAACGGCTCCTTGTTTTCTGTGTGAATGAGCTGTTAGCCTGTGTGGGAATGTATACACAACCGCCTGACTTCCCTGCTCTCTTCTATAAACCCAGCTGCTTCACGTGTCTCCACACATTAGCGCTGTCAGTAAACAAGGCCGGCTCTGATGAATGGCTGCTGATGTCAGCGCTCTGTGAATGGTCTGGAGGAGGAGGCTGACCCCTCGCTCTCACTCCTGGTGGCTGCGTCGCCGGTACGCCTGGGGCACAGTCCACCACTTTCCTTTTCAATTACGGAGCGGCACTTACTTTATCCATGGATGTATGGGATTTAAAGGCACAGCGTTCTTTTGGGCAGTGCACTCTTTTCTGTGAGATCATGTACACGTGGTCGAGGAAAGAAAACACACTAAGCCCCCTGTGCTGACCTACATTTATTAATTAATCAAAGCAGTTGAACTATGGGGGGTTGAATACAGTCATAAATGAATACATGCAATCCTAAATCCCCTAAACTCTGTGAAAAATGTATCTGACCTGAGAATTTGTTTGCTAAAGAAAGTCAATTTTGTATGTGTACTAACATTATTTTTGGATTTAATTTATTATATATGTAGTATGATTAGTAATTTGCTAATTTCCTGTATTGACTAAATGTAAACTTCTATCAAAACAATCTTTAATTTGTTTTCTATGTACAGTAAAAGTGAAAGTAAATGTTACTGAAATCCCCTTGTATTCAGACAATTTATTTAAGAGACAGGAAATCAGCCACATGGGTTTAGGACATATGTTCCACATCTATAGTATTAGTTGATGACAGCTGTGCACTATACAAAAAGCAACATGCAGGTCAGGTCAAGAGGGATGAGTGCAAAGAACATTAATCCAAATGAATATCTATTTATAACCACAACAGCAGCGACAATAACAACGATATTTTCTGTTTGAATCACCATTCGAAATCTGAAGCTTCCTTCAGTCGGCCTTCTCTCTGCGCTCTGTTGAAATCACATTTTATTGTAGCAGCTGCATCCGGCTTTTTGACTTCACCCTTTAAGACCCAGTCTGACCGTGTGCCATTCCTCCATCTATCCCCATAAGCGCTCAGAGAAACACTGTGCCATCAGAAACCTGAGTGTAATTCATAATAATCAAAAAACTTTAGGGCAAGGTAAGTATACAACACATTTTAAAGCAACTCTAGACATGACTTTTAAATGTCTTGACAGTCTGATTTTGTGAACACACATATTTATAGCAGAGATTATCTTTTTCCTGTAGCAAACAACTAACTTTAAAGGAATAATATCGACCGAATGTAAGGATTGGGAAAAAAAATACACATGATATTTCTTGTTGTTGTTCTTCTTCTTCTTCTCATTATTGTTATTTTAATATTGATTTTGAGTCAAATATATAGTTTATGTGAAGTTCCTTTCTCATAGATTGAGTGTCATATCACCTAGTTACCATTTTTTTTTCACCAGTACTATCTACTATTACTATAACTATTATCACCATGACTGTAAGTAAATATTGTGATATATTTCAGTATGCCAGCATTAATTAATTGTATGGCGTGGGCCAGAACAATACAATACCAACACAATAACATACCATGTGACCATGTGATGCAAGACACACTAGCTACATCTTGGTGACTGCATTTGTAGTAGTTTAGAGAATGTCTGACACAAATACAAGAACTCCTATATAAAAGACAGGACCATAACAGCTTTTCACTGAAGAATAATTCACATGAGGAAACAACATATCAATTTAGTTTTTAAGAAAAAAAAAAATCTTATGCGTACGGAACCTCTTTCTGCTCTCAATCAACAGAATTGAAAGGTAATTTACATTATTTCCTATACAGTATATTCTGAACATATATATTCTGAACATTATCTGTTTAGCGACGGCTCGTGTTTTACATTTTGTAACCTTGCCTTTAAAATAAATGCCCTTATAAGGATTAATGTGTGTAAGCCAAGCGAAGAAAGGAATTGGGAGATCGGGAACTCTGCAGCTGTGGAATTCGCAGCGGATAAAACAGTTCGGTGTTTCTAAACAATAAACACGAGTCCTGCGCCAAATAATGACAACAAGGTACATTTGCCTGTTATTTGTCTGTGTGGGCTGGAGGGAAGATGTTGGGAGTTTTTGGAAACTGGATTTCCCAATCATGGCCTATATTTAGCAACCTGTATGCCAAATGGGACTGTCAGGCCTCCTCTTAGATCCCTTCAAGAAATCTGCATAGGGATGGTATGTTTATGTGGCCAAATAAGATTGTGGTACTTTTACTGTACCATCCCTGTCAAAGTTAAAGAGACTAATCGATCTATAAGGCATTTTCTAATTTCTATAAGTGATATTAAAACAAGTCAGCCTCCGTTCTTCTTGTGTTCTTGTACTTGTTCTCTCTGTGGCGGGCTGCGATGCAGTACAATCGACAGCCATGTGTTTGTGGAGTGATTCAAATGGTTGGGACTTCGAATTCCAACTTTCATAACAAGCTGTTGTCTTTCAAAAGACGTGGCATGCTCTGACTTCTGATTCCAGCCTCCGACGATTAGATTTTTCAGACACATGACCAATGATAACTTCAGGTAGTCGCCCTCTTATGAGTTCCCCTGTATTCCTATGAACGATGCCAACATCACAGCTTTTCCTGTTACTCTGATATATGCAACATGAATTGACAGACTCTGGAGCATTAGAAAGTAGCACACGGAGAAAACGCTCACTTGCTACGGTCTCCAGGCAGGTGTCACACAACATTAGCGCTTTTCACTCCGTACAGGCACTGAATAATTTACTCCCAACAAACCCTGTCGGGAGAGTTTTAATTCCACCTGAAGTGCGTGTCTCTCAGCGTCACCTGGAGGGAAAGTAACTGCTTCAGAAAGGTAGTAGTTTTAATCTGTTTGATCCATGCCCTGAACAGAGACCTCTGGACTAATGCTCTTTTCTGTTTGCGCACTCTTTAATGTCTGCTCTCTGACATGACATCGACAGCAACCTTGGGCAAACCTTGAGGCACGCTCTGCACAACAGCAAGGACAGGGTTCACTAAGTGCCTTCTGTGGTTCGGTCGGAGAATTTTTGCACAAATCAATTGATTTTCTAAGATTTATGGATGGGACGGGAGAAACACTGCTTCAGCTATAAATTAATTGATCACCCAGCCTCCTTTCTTATTGTATACCATCTTCTAAGCAATCACAGTTTCCCTCCCTCTTGTGTAACTTGTGTCTAAGTAGAACAGATACTAAAATTGATGATTTTGGGGGATATAAAAAAGGACAAGCGCAGTACAAATAGCTGCATTCATCAGCGCTACACAAGTATCGACTAAAATTAAATGTTCCACAATCTCCAGCTATAAGTATACAAAACAAGATAATGGGATTTCTACTTTTCAACAAAGAGGATGTATCACAGAATTTAATTAATGGATTACATGAAGTACATTACAATCCATTATGTTGCTGTTACTGTTAGGGTTTCATGTTTCGAGTAATATAATATATATCAGCTGTATATATATATATATACACTCACCTAAAGGATTATTAGGAACACCTGTTCAATTTCTCATTAATGCAATTATCTAACCAACCAATCACATGGCAGTTGCTTCAATGCATTTAGGGGTGTGGTCCTGGTCAAGACCATCTCCTGAACTCCAAACTGAATGTCTGAATGGGAAAGAAAGGTGATTTAAGCAATTTTGAGCGTGGCATGGTTGTTGGTGCTAGACGGGCCGGTCTGAGTATTTCACAATCTGCTCACTTACTGGGATTTTCACGCACAACCATTTCAAGGGTTTACAAAGAATGGTGTGAAAAGGGAAAAACATCCAGTATGCGGCAGTCCTGTGGGTGAAAATGCCTTGTTGATGCTAGAGGTCAGAGGAGAATGGGCCGACTGATTCAAGCTGATAGAAGAGCAACTTTGACTGAAATAACCACTCGTTACAACCGAGGTATGCAGCAAAGCATTTGTGAAGCCACAACACGTACAACCTTGTGGCGGATGGGCTACAACAGCAGAAGACCCCACCGGGTACCACTCATCTCCACTACAAACAGGAAAAAGAGGCTACAATTTGCACAAGCTCACCAAAATTGGACAGTTGAAGACTGGAAAAATGTTGCCTGGTCTGATGAGTCTCGATTTCTGTTGAGACATTCAGATGGTAGAGTCAGAATTTGGTGTAAACAGAATGAGAACATGGATCCATCATGCCTTGTTACCACTGTGCAGGATGGTGGTGGTGGTGTAATGGTGTGGGGGATGTTTTCTTGGCACACTTTAGGCCCCTTAGTGCCAATTGGGCATCGTTTAAATGCCACGGCCTACCTGAGCATTGTTTCTGACCATGTCCATCCCTTTATGACCACCATGTACCCATCCTCTGATGGCTACTTCCAGCAGGATAATGCACCATGTCACAAAGGTCGAATCATTTCAAATTGGTTTCTTGAACATGACAATGAGTTCACTGTGCTAAACTGGCCCCCACAGTCACCAGATCTCAACCCAATAGAGCATCTTTGGGATGTGGTGGAACGGGAGCTTCGTGCCCTGGATGTGCATCCCACAAATCTCCATCAACTGCAAGATGCTATCCTATCAATATGGGCCAACATTTCTAAAGAATGCTTTCAGCACCTTGTTGAATCAATGCCACGTAGAATTAAGGCAGTTCTGAAGGCGAAAGGGGGTCAAACACAGTATTAGTATGGTGTTCCTAATAATCCTTTAGGTGAGTGTATATATATATATATATATATATATATATATATTTTTTTTAATACAATCTCAGAACTATTAATGAATTCAATAGAAATCATTGTGTTTCATATAACAACTCCAATTTCACGTTGAGATCTCCAGGTGAGGATGCTGTCCTAGCAAATACTTAACATTTTGGCAGCATGGAGGAGAAACCCCAAAAAACACACAAACAGACATTAAAAAAAAAGATAGATTTTTCAACTGTAGTGTGTAAACTCATCAGGGACTCGTGTACCAGTCGTTTGTTGATCTCCCTTTGACTGTGAGCTTCAAAACGTCTGTCAGATGTTTGGGGAAATCAGGGCTCTGGGGTGTATCTTTGGCTCTTTCTGTATTTATTTTTTTACTCTTTTCTGGACATAGTAAAAACCCACAGAAAAGTTCTAAACTGAAAGCAGGCCAAGGAAGACATGAAAGAGGGAGACTGTTGACTGTAAATCTAATTCTCTTTACTTTGTGATCAGTTGCTTATTGGACTTTACAATACCTGAAAATAAAGGGGCAGGTCTGAGACAAAAGCCATAGTATTTTGAAGAAAACCTCAACTACATGTTATATAATAATAATTAAAATAATAATAATGCAAAGAGACAACTGCCAAGTTGTTGTCCCCTACAAACACAATGAAAATGAGACAAATTATTTGAAAATCTCCCAAAATAAACTATACAACCCATGCCCTTAAAAGCTCATCATTGATTCCTGTGCACCCTGGCAATGAAAATGCATCCCCTGCCTCACAAGGACTAATCATATTAGAACGGTTCAGTCTGTTTCTATTAGGCAGAGCTGTCCACTCGCACTTACAGAAACCATTACCAACAATTTGACAGTACGAAACACTGACATAAAACTGCACCGCACTGTCCCAAACACAGTCGTACACTAGTGATTAAACCTGTCGTTAGTCAATTATTCATATCGGAGAAGAAAAACAATTTTTTTCCCCTCTGACTTCATAATCTTCAAAAATGTAATGTTTTTATCATTGGTTCTCTATACTAGCCATGAACAAAATCTATTCTGCTCTGGAAAACAACAAATTGATACAAAAAAAATCATACAGTACAAAATATATAATAAAATCAGTGTGCTTTCCTGGACATATTGCAAAATCATGCTTTGCTGTTAAGGTTTGCTTTCACTACCCTTTCCAAATAAGGCAGGTTGTCTTTAATTTTATAATACATCTAAAGTCTTTTGTGATTAAGACTTACCTGTGTGTTTGTATTGATAATATCTATATATAAATATCTCTAGAGATATAGATATAGATACATGTTGTAAAGTGAACTGACGTTTCTTTGAAGTCTGGAATAGTTTAGGAATAGGTCACCCATACACCCATGGCTTGAAAAGAGAAAACTGTCTGGGATTGATTGATCTCTACTGGCTATCTATCTGGTGTTGGGCGATTATTATCCAGTTGAAAAGAGCAAGAGAAAAGGGCTTCGTATTACCTTGCTAACTTCTTGTTATCAGTCCCAGTGGATAAAGAGAGGATTTGCTTAAGTAAGACAAATTAAAAGTCTTTAAATTAACCTTGACCAGTCTGCCAGTTCCAGTGGTGGAAGTAACTTGGCATGAGTCACACATTCGACAATCTAACTGTAAAACTCCAGATGAGCCCCAACATCCAGCATCCTGTTCCATGCGGTCAACATCGGGGTTTGGAAATTGTTTACAGTTTTTTCATCTCATCTCACTGTTGTCTTTGTCTCATTGCCACAGAATGAGTCATTCAAGATCTTGCAGCAATGGTCACCTTTTGCGTAACAACATGACAGACGTGCGTATAAATGACTCTATTCATTCTCATGTCCAGAAGGTGCCATTGGACATCATTTTAAGCTTGATTCAAGTACAGGGCGTCATTCATTCATGTGCCATTTCCCGGCATCACAAATACCCTCCAGCTCAGACCCGGCTACGAAAAAGATGTTCCATGCTGGCCTACTTTCCTACAAGCATTTAAGTCAATAGCAGTAGTCGGTGTTTAATGATCCCATGGCACGGTCATTTACTAAAGTATTTTTCTCTAGTTTTATTTTAGGATACATTGGAACCATGCAGTCTGGCTACAGACTTCTTTAGAATGGAAGGAAGGTAATTTGCCGTCTACAGTCCATTGGACACATCAAATCTCTGGGCAACAATCTGTGAGGGTGTGCCAGATCTAAAACCATTGCTCACTTATAAAACACCAAACTGGTTCACATTTTGAGTTCCAGTATCATATGTGCTTATATTTAAATAGGACAACAATCTTCCGAAATGATCTATTGCAAAGTTCAGTTAATTGATACTCAGTTGAACTCCACCTTGTAGAAACTCGCAGTTCACATTCATGGGAAACGATATCATGTTTAAGATTGTTAACGTTAATGTATTGCAGCTCCTTGAATATCATTAGAGAATTTAAGTAGGCCCACATATTAGGATTGAGCTACACAGATATTTCAAACATTAGTCACTACTGTTGAAATCTAGTTCTAGCAAACTGGACAACACTGTATAATTTTGTTGGTAGTATTTGATATACAAACTGCACATGAATCATTACTGTATTAATGGCATTATAAATTGTGTTTAATTGATTGTTGACTTTGAAAAACTATGAAAATTAGAATACCTTCAAAATGTTTAAGTGGATAGTCTGTGCAAATTATGTCAGTCAATCAACCAATTAACCAATCAACCAATAACTCAACCAATCAATCAATAATAATACATCAGATGGCGGTAAATATGTAAGCCCTGTTCAGAATATCCATCTGGAGTGAAGACCTACATGGAGGAAGATACAACTTCCTTTTCCTACTTCCTTTTAAAACATGTGCATTTGGTTACCTTGAACCGCGAACACCAGCTCTTTGGGGTCCACCAACGTGGTGCGTTTGTCGGGGGTCTTCTTCCCGGCTCTCCGGTGGCTGCGTCTCTTCTTGGTCTCTCCCCACAGGTTCGAGCCGCCGTGCATACTCGGGATGTTGAGGATGGCAATCCCTTCCAGAGAAATGTTGCTGAAATCGAGCTGGAACCCATCACACTATACACAAACACACACAGACAAAGGACCCACACAAAAACAGAAAAATACATGGAATAAATCATTTAGATAGCTGTCTGAAGTTTTTGAAACTGATATTATATCTTTGACTGCGTAGCATTTACAGAGACTCGACCCACACACAACTCAGAGGAGATATACTTGTTATATTGGATGTTTGGGTTTTTCTAGAAAACATGCTGAAATTAATTCTGTTGTTTTTTGGCTTAAGTTGCTATTTACTATGGTGGCACACTATTGCAGAACATACGTCTCCTGACAGGGCTTGTCCGAGTCATTGGAAGAAAAGATGTGGGGTTTGATATCAAAAAAAGTCTGCTCTGTGGGAGGAAGTTCACACCATAACTTGGCAGGGAATGTGGCTATGATGCCCCCCCACACTGACCATGCATTTTGGTAACAATATTGGACTGGATGGGGATTGAACCTTGGACCATATCAGAGACCCACACAGTCATCTAGGTCAGGGGTAGTCAATAGGTGGACCGCAGGCCAAATTCGGACTGCCAGACATTTTTGACTGGACCGCGAGAATAATTTTTATTAACTTATTATCATGATTGATTTAAAAAAAATGTCTGCCTGATTTCACAGAGATTTGGAGCTATGTTTTTCAACTTCGAAATGACTCTAAATGGCGCATTTCAAGACTCAGATTGTCAAAATCTAATGGGGGAGGACCCGCAGACCCCCCACCCTGAATTACTCAATCCTGTTTGCCCTCATTCTACAACATTAACTTTGTGCAGTGGACAGTGGGACAAAGGGAAACGGCAACAATTGAATCTAATAACACAAAAAATACTTGGAAGTTTCTATTATTTTAATCTATATGCCTATAATAATCTTTAACAAATTAAAACAATTAAAAGTGGTCTGAAAGCATTTTAATACTAATATTTACATTTATTTAAATGTTTTTGTCAAATTAATGTACTAAATATAACCAACAGGTATATTACTAATTCACAGAATTGTGTGTGTTGGAAAGGGGCATTTGAAGGTATGATTTCCCCCCCTGCCCCTCTGGAGTTTGGACATTGACTATACCTTTACCAAAAAATTTGGACCCTGACATAAAAAAATTGACCATCCCTGATTTAGGCAATATGTGGTAAGTATATTTGTATTTTTCAATTTAATCTATATTGAGAAAATATAGTGCTACAGGGAATAAATCTTGATCTGTTTATGAATTAAATGTAAATCCTTCAGTGGGAATAGTGGGACCAGCATATGCTAAGCAGCCAAATGGTATCAGTAGCAATTATATCGTGCACTAATAATAATATATGGCAGGGCTTCATTCGGACCTGGCCCCGTGACCATGTTCAACACTTTGCCATCTCTGTTAACGAACGGCACTCAGATTTCCCAGGTCATTTGTGTAACGACGTGTTTATTTGTGCATTTTAACATATGCTCAGAGGATGTGTCAACCAAAAAAAGAAAATTAATTTCATAATTAAAAATAATCTTATGTAAATACTCTGCGGTTCTCAATGAATCAAACACACACTGGGTGTCGGACCCCCCGCCGTCCTCGAGTGGAATCCATTGTTTATGTAATTAGATGATACATATTTTTAACCTTATTTGCATGCACATAATACGTCTCGCAGACTGACAAGCAGCAGTCACAAAAAAAGTCAGATCCCCTTAGGGATTTCCCACAAAGCAGCATTTACGCCTTATAATTTACAACCTAAATTAAAATAATTTGATCTTTGACAAGCTAGAAATGTCAAACAGAAGGGGGTCCTCCACAAGCCATGACCCGCAGCTTCTGAAATATGCCTCATTTGTGTCAGCCACATCTTGATTCATATTTAAGCATGTTACTCTTTAAATAAATGATACACATTCAATCTAATACCTTTGCTATACCCCTGCTGTTAATTAATAGGGGCCTTAGGTCCTCTGCGTAACTGGAGTTGCTTCAACAGGGGTGTATTGAGAAGATAGATTGGATGGGGTTGGGTTCCATTATCACTCAATATTAAACACAGCAGGTAGTTCAATGAGTTAATTATCTGAATATCCCTTCATACTCAGGGCAAACTATGCGGATTGGAAACGTACAAAATAGTCTCTCTTTCATTTCTCTGGAAAAAGATTGTATTCCATCTATCCAGACATTAGTGGATTTCAAATGTAAATAACCGAATGCACAGAACAACATTTGACAGACGTTTGGTTGTTTTGAATTCTTAGCCTGGCGAAATAATGAACACCTTTATTTTTATTGAAATGAAAAGAAGAGTTCCTGTTCAGTAAGATGGCAGTTTGTTTTTTAATGGACTTTAGATTGCTTGGTGGTAGTTTTTGTTTTGTTCATTAGCAAGTGTCATTGCTTCTGTTTTTGCTAGAAATGTACAATCCTCTGACCCTCACATATAAACAGTTCCCTCCCCATGACAGGAATGCTTTAACCCCTGCCTCCAAGGTGGCTGGGGACATCAGTCTGTTTCATAGGGACTCACTCAACACGTGTGCAGTATTTTGTACTCACCTCCACTTCCAAAAACTCATGCAGCTTCTTGCATGTGGCAGAGAAGGTTTCTGACGTGCCGAACTCAAAATACCAAAACTTGTTCTTCATTCTGAAAGAGAAGGAGAGGAAAATCTGTCTACGCAAGTGTCAAGAATCTGTGCAGAAATGGAGAGAATCACTTGGGAAAGAAACGAAGGATACTTCATTAAATCTCTTCCTGCCCTCGCGAGTAAAGAACCTGCCGGGACTAATCATAGCATCAGGTGTAAAGGCCAGTGAGAGGGTCCCAGCGTGAGAACCACGTGTGCTGGTATTTCGGTGGCACTGCAATTAACTGATGCGCAGGGTCACTGGACTGGGCTGCGCTTAAACAGATGCTTTAATTAACTGGACCAACCTGCCGCAGGCATCGTATAGCAGTCAGAATGAGAGAAACCAGACCAGACCAGACTCTGCTAGTCAATTCCCATTAAATACATGTATGTATTATTATTATTATTTCTCAGGAGACAGTTGAATGAAATGCCAGCATAAACAGAACAGAGCTGGTGAGAAAGGATGTGTTTGGGTTTGCTTGACATGAACCCTTCCTTAGTGACGTCATTCAGAAGTAAATAATTGTCAAAATGGTGGAATTGGTTTTGCTCATATAAAAGATTGTGTAGAAAAAGCTCAAATGACCATATACAGAGGATGGAAGAGTCAAGATCAGACTGAGACAATGGAGAAATACTTATAAAAGGCCATAAAAATAGCAGCTAAAAATGTAAATGAAAGACATTTCATGTTTCAGGAGGATCTCGAGAATTCAAACTTTTTGATTCTGACTGAACAGTTGCTTGAGCACATTAAAAATATGTGTAAACTGTTTTTATATTTTCTATAAGCTGTCTGCTTTTTTTTGGTGGCATTCACATTTAATATAAACAATGACAAGAAAGGAAGAGATGTGGCACAGCCCAAATAATTGCTCAAGACACTGTAAATCAGAAATTGCTTTGTCATTTTGAAACAACTTCTCTGTAATTTTACTTATAAATAACTCACAATTGTGTATTTGAAAATAGTTCACAAAAATAGTCCGAAAATAAATAAACAACGCCAGAGAAGGAGAAAAAAACAATTTACAGAGAAATGGCTTAAAAAATAGAGCAAAACCTGTTTCATCTGTGGTGAGAGAGAGAGAGAGAGAGAGGAGGAGGGGTAAAAAAAAAAAAAAAAAAAAAAAAAAAAAAAGCACTCCAGCCTTTCCCAGCCATTATTGTCTAAATGGCCTACAAAGGAAATCAATATTTTCAGGCAGCCTTCTGGCTACTATTTAGGCAGCGAAGATGACTTCTCTGACTTACTGCGCTCCTCTGGGAGTCAGTCAGCCTTGAAGAGTTAATAATAAGTTACTTACTTAGCTGATCTCTTTCAAGTGTAAATAGACAATATCTGTCAAACTGTGTTAGTGCTCTGAGCTTTAGTGGTGCCCTAACCATTTTTTATGCCCGTGGAATGTACATAGAAATTAGCCGGGGTCAAAGGGCAACGGGTGGATTATGACCTTTTAAATTTAGTCTGAGCAGTAGATTTCAGCCTCTATTTGAACTTCCCATGAGTTGTGGAATGTAAAACATCCATGTCTTCAATGTATGTTTATGCACCTGAAGGGATTTTAATGTTAAATTAGTCAGCACGACCTAAACATCATATGGTGGTCTCTCGGTTAACAATGTTAATTGGTTCCACTAAAACATTGTGTAGTTAATCGAACATATGAAACGCATGTTAAAGGTCTCATTCATTTCAAGATGATTTGTCGATCTTTTTCAAGAAAATGGATGGCATAAAATTATAGCACCAAACTTTGAACAAGCTTATATACCATTAGTGGTTATATTAGATCAACCTGCCGCAATACATTTAGGCAGATCTGAATTTGACTATGTTCAGTTTGTGTGAATTCATCAGTTTCCTATACATTGGCACATACTGTGAGAATTGTCTCAAGACTCAAGACTCTCAAGACATTAGCAGCAAGAAATAGTCTAGTTGCTAATGTTCAGAAGGACGTTTAAAATGATTGTGTGTAAAATCTGAAACAAATGAACGATTAATGCTTTAACATACATTATATTATGGTTCTGTAAAAAAGGTGTTGAGAACTTGATAGTGGGACTTTACTGGTTGATGGAGAGGTTGAGAGAGAGAATGGTTTTCACAAGCAATGCACGTCAAACACTGCAGTCAAATGAGCTACAGTCAAGTCTACTTAGGAGCATTCCGATTGGCTGAAATTGTCAGCCACGTGATATCGTAAACATATCATTAATCAAAAATGTATCGTTAACATAAACAATGGGACCCTTTGGGAGTGTGAGCCCAAAACACACCTTGGATATCAACTGACATTGCAGACGAAGGTGGAAGGGTATGTTTGTAAAAGACTCTCAGTAAATTAGTAGCATCCAAACGTTATTACAAACGTATGAGTAAACACAACGTATATAATAGAGTGCACATTTCTAACATGCCCATTTTTAACCTCTGTGACATTTTATCTAGTCGTGCACTAAATTGCTATTTGACTTTTCGGGTGGTGTTTTCTAGGACGGGTATAAAACGACACTGACTGCGGTGATTGACAGTAAAAATTGAAGAACAGCTGCAAGAGCTTGTATTGATTAATCAGCACTGTGGGAAGAAAAGAGGGAAACTGATTCCCCTGGTGAGAGAGGATAGGGATTCTTTACATGACCACGTTTTCAGGGTTTATCCGTCTCTCTCGCCAGCAGTTACAAAGTGAGTTTCAAAGGCTTTTGCTCAGAGAAAATTAGCTTCTGGTTTTTCTGAATGTGACTGCAAGAAATCTTTGTCACGGTATCCGAGCTTTCTCGGCTCACTTACACTCACTTACTTTACACTATTTTGAGTTGACAAAATAATCAACTGTCTTTTCCAAATCCCAGGTTATTCCCATCATTCCATAAATCATTCAAGAGAAGCACATTGCATTACAGCAGAAAACAGTTATCCTACACTTTATATTTCTGTAAAAAAAAAAGGTGAATAGATTTGTTCTTTATATATAGAAACTGCAAAACATGAGTCACACAGGCTTCTGCAGGTGTAACTTTTCTCTGAGACATCTTTTAATGTGGGTTTCTTTTGAAACAGTATGAACAAAAACAAAACACATTCTCCCTTGAAAATCAGAGTCTGGGGATGTGCCACTGGAAAAAAAAACAGTTGAAAAACGCCTTGCCATTATAAACATCACAGTATTTGATATCCACACATGATCCAGAACACAATACAAATTCCCCCACACCTAATTAAAGCACAGCTGAATTGAAATATTTACAGATTTGTAATTATGTACATGAAAGAAAGTTAGCATATCACTTAAAAACAAGGAGACAATGTTTGTAGCAATAAAATATACAATCTGTTCTACAAAAGAGGAATTACACATTTTTAAATTAATGGATCAAAGGTTATTTTTCTTCCCTTTATTGAAAATGGGAGTGAGTTTATACTATACATTTCATCCAACTTCATTTGCAATTTAATTAATCAGATTTTTCCTATGGAATTGCAAACTGAGAAAACACACTTAATTGAAGGTTTAACTTTTACAATACTCCCTAGATAGTTGTATAATTTTCACAATATGTAGTTATATATACATTAATTTTACAGCGAAAATAAAATAGGCAAGGTAAATGCAAATTAATTAGTTAATGTTGGTGAATAATCATTATTACTATAACTAGTAATAGTAGTATTACTACTACCAATACTATTATTAATCTTCCATAAATGCAAAAGCCAAAAAACAAACAAACAACATCAATTTTAAAACATGCTGATGGACCCAAAAAAGCCAGGCTGAAGCACTATCAAAAGAAACAATGTTTTCTGCTGTTGAAATAAAACGAACTACCAGGATATATTAGTATAACCAGAGCAACATTCACAAGATTATTGATTTGCTCATTACACTTTTGTCAGGACCATTTAGTGATTTTAAAAATGAGCTTTCATTAGCCAGTTTGCAGCAGAAAAATAGTCTGTGTGATTTATAACGTGCAACGTGGTCAATAGATACCAAACACAGTGCTTCAAGAAGGGGAAGAGCTGTGTGGGTTGATGAGCTCTCTCGCTGCCCCAGACGCACAGAGATCTCGGCTGTGACCGCCACGCCAAACTTAAACTCACACAACAGCCCTGAGGTGTACGCCTCTACGCACAATCAGTGTACATATTCACAACAAATGCCACAGATTGCCTAGTGTGATCAGAATGCTTTGAATCAGTGTGACGAGGGGACACGTGTTCCTGTGAGTGTCTTTGTGAATGAGAGGAGTATTACAGTGTAAACACATGTCTGGTGCTTTCCTCTATACATGGGTAAACTATCTTATGAAATGTAAACACAGCGATCCACACATCCTGTAATATTTCAAACCTTCCTATTGGTTTACGCAATGTGTTACCATTCAAAGGGAGACGCAGAATGGGACTTTGTGTTCTGCCTCACAGCGGGGGCCCATGGGGATCTTTATCGTGTTGCTCACTGGAAAATCTTCCCAAAAGAGACGCCACTTGTGCCGCCGTGACGCTATCGGCCGTGTGTTCGGGCAAGTTTCCCTAGCAATGCTCGTTATTAATGAAGAATAATCTCTGAAGGACACCGAGACTCTCCGTGGGGATTCTTGTACATTAGCCCCCTAGTAATGTAATTGCCACCTGAGATTTCTTTTGCTTCCTTTCTCTCTGTGATTGATTCGTGGATTGTCGCTAGAACAAGGCTACCACATGTACACATATATCTATGCATTAAAGTTGTATTTTTTAAGTTTATCTTACAAAATAGACTAAATTACTCACTTCTTTCTATGATCTTTCTATGATAAAAACAATAATAATAAACAAATATCTAAGAAAGTAGTTTATAACTTTGAAATATTGACTGATATTGACTGATCTTAATGTGATAATAAACAAAATTAGTCCTAAAGGAAATACATAACAAAAACTGCCCTCCTTGTATAAACAGATACATGCAGTTTAGACTTTTTTTTACTTCTTGTATATTTTCAAGGTTTTCAACATAAAAAGATGGACAGCAGGGCCTTTTCCTCAGAACAGAGCTATTTGGCACCACGACACCAGCCAGCTGGGAGACAGCAGACACCGCCTGACTAAGGAATCTACCTCGGGACGATTACCTGCAAATTGGCTGACATCAGAGCAACGTGCGCAAAACCTTCAGTGACGCTGGCTGTGCTCCCAAGATTCATATTCCAGCAAATTAATTTTGTAAAGTGAACACAATGAAAGCAAGCAAAGACTAATGGCTATTTCCCCCAGAGAGGAGTTCCAAAACATGTATTTATATGCAAAGAAACCAGAGCATTCATTTACTAACATTTTACTACATTACTACCAATAACATGTGTCCAAAGTAGTACTGCCACTCTGGATCCCTCAGTTTATCAGTTCTCCATCTTTAGTGATACAAAAAAAATACCAATATTTCTGCATTCCTCTACCTTGAACAGTGCTTTACAGTCCTGCGCATCCGATACAACACTATAACAACCAGCCCCTCTCACTCTCTCAATCCCCACCACTTAACCTAACGGGAGCATTCCTGCCACAAATCACAAGCAGGTCTCGTTTCTCATTAGGTAATTAGGTGAATACCATCTGTTACATCTGATTTCGATCAATGGCCTTCAGATTGGCCTACTCTGTGCACATTACTCCTGTCAGCGCTGTTGACGGACAGTCTCGGACAGGTTTAACAGCACGGAGGACGAGGCGAGGGCTTGAGGAATTGTGCAGGCTGCATTCTTCTTTTCAATACCAGGTATGATTGAGGTTGCTGTTTCATGCCCTCACGTTAAATGTGCAAATGTTACAAGGTTACACGTTCAATGTACTCAGGTTACGCATTAAATGTTTTCTATGGTTCATCTTATTCTGATTTTTTTACACACACAAAAAATGTATTTTTACACAATGATTTTGAACTCTGATTCACATTTCTGAGGCAGATACAAGCCTAATTGAGTTCCTCTGTTTCTATATATTTAAATCTGTGGAGGGTGTACAGGAACGCTTTCCATCCCAAACTACATCTGATGCAATTGAGTGTAAGTCTTATAATCAAGCAAATCTACTCCTCACTTTTCGTCTTAATTATTTTGTGTATAAGAAGGTATGGCCCCCATAAAGTGTTGTTAAAACAGTCAAGGTAACAAACTGGTAGCTTTATGTATGAGTCAGTGCTCTGGCTTTGGGCTGAAAACAGTGTCATAGCAACAAATAATAACGTGTTAAATGGGAAGGTTACACTCAAGTGCTAGTATCCCGAGGCTAGAGTAAAGGTGTTCTGCCATTGATTTTTCTTTTGACACTTAATATAACCTGGTATGATCTATGACCTTATTCTCACACTAATTTCTTCTTTATCGAAGGTGATAAATATCACATTGACATAACTAGCTTCTGCACATTTTATCATGGCATTGTTTTGTACAACATGATGTTTCTCAGGACTGGAGAGTTACTGTCCGCATATGAAATTGACTGCATTTGCACTTTTAAAGTCATAGGGGCATTTGTTTCCTCTCCATATGACTGAAGTACCTTGAGATTTATAATTTAATGAGATATTACTACAAGGCATTTTAGGACAATAACAGCCAGTCTACAAACTGTATTTATTTATAAGGAGGGAGTATCATAATAGTCTTTCGGACAGGGTTTGTAAATCTGTTTGTTTGGTGATAGGAGGGGAGTTAGAAATCTTTCCTGGGAGAGTTAGTTTTACTGTTAAATCTCCAAAGAGGTTTTGATTTATTTTTGCATATCCTAGTAGGCATTTAAGTGAGTGAACACCAAATGCAATAAATATAGCCTCCAGACCACCCTTAATATAGTATATAGACTTTTGTGATATTAGCCCCATTGCACCTTTTACACAGTAAAAATAAAAAGCAAGAAGGCGTAGTTCTCATCTTATCTTATCAGTTCTTACTGGGGAGAAAGTAATGTTTTACAGTGACACCTAGTGGAACCTAAGCCAACTTGTTAAAAGCTTTAATTATCGTTTAGCTTTTATGTTGATTAGGATCATTCTGTTGAACAAATATAAGATGAAAAAGCATATATATGTATATATATATATAGTCTTACTGGTGTTAGTTTGTGTATTTCCTTCACTGATCTTTGAGAAACGGGAAATAACCAACCATGTGTCTCTTTTGGGGTCTGAAAAACATTCTTGTACTTATTCTCGTACCATGATTGTCAAGTTTGGCAAAAGTCTCAGGGGCTGTTTGACATATAAATATCCTGCATAAAGCTAGATTAAAATAGCTTAAACAAACACGGCTGCATACATTAACCTATAGGCTGCAATGTCTCTCTCTCTCTGTTTTTAAAATAAAAATTAATAAGCAGGAACATCAAAGAAATACAGGAACAGCTTGCTGCTCAACAGGAAACAGCACAAGTTGGCTGACAATCCTTTGGGCTTGCGGTGATTCCTTTGTGTCTAGAAGAAGTGAAGAAACCAGGATGGTCCTAGTGGATACATGGACACACGCCATTATTAGTCATGAATGGGTGACTATGGTAAATTAAAAAGAAAAACTGATACCAAATTCAAAATAAAATCCATACTTTTCAAATAATATTTAATTGTTTACAGAGTTTACAGTTTTTAGATGCTAGGAAAGTCCACAATTCGAGAAAGGATCTCACTGCCAGAAACGCATACTCCAAAAACATCAGCTAATCTGTCGTCCATTTTATATTAAATACATTAACTAACTAACAAACAAACAACAACAAAAACAAAACTGCTTAAAATGCTCAGCCCAAGGTCAGGCAAAGTCAAATGTAAATATTTGGTTTGAAAGTGGGATCGCGACTGTGCCACTCATTTGCAAGGACCTGTTTTTATTTGTGTATAAGTGTATGTAAATACATTAAACTCCTTAAAATGCCAACACCACAAAAATACAAACCAAAAGACACGTGCTTTGTGTTGAAGAGTACAATATTGTGAATTTGGTTCCCTTTAAGATGCCTATTACGGGGAACGGAACACAACACAATGCTTTTGTCACCCCATCCCCTGTTGTACTTATATTGTGTTACATCAACGCAGATGGCCTTTCAAATGTTATTCCCCAGTTTCTAATCCCTGATTGTTATTGGAAATCTGACTTCTCTGCCCAACTCTAGGGCCGCTCGGCTGATTGAACAGTTCAGCAGCACCTCCTTGCTATAGATTGGAGCCGACGTGGCTGGGATTCGAGCCAGCGAGCGTTAAAATGGGCTCCTGTGCTCGGGGTGGAGTAATCCACCAGTTCCTGGGTTACCGAGCAAACACCGATCTGTGAAGCGGGCAAGACGGCGGCTATCATCGGGAGCTGGGTCTGTCTTCCACTCGACAATTAAGCTCTAAATTAAGCTCTCAGATATGTTTCTTATTATCCCCCTATGTCAGGTTACACTTTAGAATGCATTTTATTTAATTTTTATTGATTTCAGAATCATTATCATAGGAAGTAAACAAAGCATTTATGAAAAATACATCGGGGTGAGAGAGAGAGAGAAATAACTTTTCAGGGGTCTCCTGCTGTGAGACAGACAGGGCCACAGGTGAGATCTCAATAAATTAGACTCATAAGTGTCCATTAATTATAGATGACAGCCTGGTTAGACAAATTATTTTATCTCAAATTAGGCACAAGCAATTAGGCAGCTAGAGGCCCTGGCTCCTGCCGCAGGAACGCCGGCGCGGACAGCTGGCTGGGCCGGGTCACACAATGCCGTCTTTGAAGAAACCAATAATTAAGCTAAGTATTGCTTAATGTTTTGGCTTCCCTCTGCCTTTTGGAAAGGTTAACACGTGAATATTTTAAAGCATACAAGCATAAAACATAAAGGGCTGAGTAAGCGGGTTTTTTTGTTTGTTTACTTTGTTTTAAAGATTACTTCCTTCAATATTCAATTGCTCTTTTATTTTGTCTTTCAAACTAGGATGATTTTTTCCACCTCATACCTTGGTTGATTATTTCTTCTTCTCAGATATATGATCCCTCTTTATAAACAGATCTTGATGGGTTTATCGTACCTTTGCAGATTTGAGCACAGCGCTTTTCCGTTTATCCGATTTCAATACATCAGTTTTACAGTTAAGTTTATTGACTTTTAAGCATATTCGCTGGTAGGTTCAAAAGTTGGATGTTCACAATTTTGATTAAAACTCTTCATTAAAAAAACAGCAAATCACCCACAGGATATCACAGAAAACAGCTGACAAGAAGTGTGTTATTAATATCTCTTGCTATATGCTAATGAATTACAGGTAATTTAATAATAATAATAATAATAATAATAATAATAATTGGAAATTCAACTAAGAAAAATACTTGTGGATACATTTTAGATTTAATTTTAATCATTGCATGTGGAAGGGTATTCTGCAGTTGCTACAATTAAACACAACAACAACAATACGTAGTTTCAAAATCCACACACAAATCTGAAAAGCTTACTTCAAAGCAGAGATAAGCATATAATTACACTTGAGCTAAGAGACATAAAAAACAATATATTTTAACAAGCCTGTGTCAGCGGCCTGACTGCCTTAGTTTAATCCACAGACCCAATTATCACCTTCTTATGGACTGGCTTTAGAAGTAAATTAATCTATTTTCAAAGTGTCAAATTCTGTCACCTTTTTTCTCATAATCACCTTAGGTGCAAATAAAAGATGGGGTATTGTATATTCATCAACAAGATCATTCCTTTAATAATTAAAAACGAATGGCATTGTTTTGTTGTTAATTAAAACTGATCAAATATTTATGTCTTGTTTAAGGTCAGATCTATGACAAATATAACACTCTATATTTTAAGTACAGGCACAGAACTCAAACATTTTCATTTCCCCCTTGGTGCTCGGGATTCGGTAGGCTTTTCATGTTTAGGAATGATAATACGCCTTGGAAACAGCTATGAAAATGTAATATTGTCACTGTTTTATACACATTTTAAGAATATATACATTCTAATCTAGAATGACTATACTATATCACTCCAGTAGATTCGTCATTCGGAAGAGTAATCTAAACGTCTATTCAACAATATCCTGCTAATAACTTTTGCTGGTGTGCATAGGTGTTGGAAAACTATAATTAACTTGCCCTCAGACTCTGTGCCCCTAATTATGAATGATTTTAAGGGTGTGAACCGAGGTTTGACGTTGGATTCTGTTGGTTTAGGCTTGTGTCAGTAAAGTCGCACTTCCACTAGGGTAAAGGTCATGCTTCTGTGTCACTGGGTTCACTTTGGCCAGACCGAGTTGTGGATTGGGTGTAACAACTTCAAATGTCATGTCAGTGTGGGTTTGGATTAGTAGTTCTGGCTATTCTTAGGGATAACAATGTAGTTAAAACTTAACCCTCATCTCAACTCAACATCCTTACACCAAATCTATTTTCTAAGCCTCTGAAAGAGTACAGCGTGAAACTTTAATATTTAATTTACTACTTTTTACACAATAAAAGAAATACCCTGTGTTTTGTTTAAGTGGGGAGAAGTTACAGTACCTTGAGAACCTATAATCATGCATTATTAACACAAAAAGGATAGTGTATAATAGAAGATCCTAAACCCATTCCCTTCTATAAAATATTCATAGAAGTCAAATAACAGATGGTATAATTCTTTTGAAATATCTCAATCATTAAAAAAATGAAAAAAGGATACAAAAAAAATCTGTATCGATTGGCTTCCATTCCCCATAGCTAATAAAAGCCTAAACTTCCCAACATGCTTAGGATCACCTGTAGTATTTCCAAGCAGACATATGTTGGAATAAGATAATCATTTTAACATGTAACAAATACATAGACCGGAATATTCCCATTTATATTGAAAAGGAAAATCCATGACTGGGAGCAGAAGGGAGGGGAATACATTGCAGGCTTTACTGAATGGACCAGGTCAAAGATCAAGGATGTATTAATACATTAAATACATTATATTACATTCCACATGTTTGTTTTAAGATTAGAAAAGGACAGGACATTTTGTGGATGGTTACATGTTTAATGCTACAGCAATAACTCATATTTTCTAGTAGTTTGTTTTCTGGAGGCACATGTTACTGTTTTTTTGTTTTGTATTCGTGAAAACAACATTAAATAGACATGAAAGTATTGGTCAGTTGTAGAAGGAGGAGGTTTTGGGGATATTGTAGAAAATGTAATTTCATAAAGAATGTACTTTGAGAACAAAGGGTGTGTAACCAAACAGCCAGAAATACACCAATGGTTTGCTCCTCGGCCATTTTTCTTCGCTACTGCACTTCAGTGACCTTTAAACTGCTGGACCACAACCACAGTTAACTAAATATGTAACTTTACTATATATAGAAAGATAAATAGACACTGAAAATGTAGTTTATAAGCAACTTGCTTTGTGAGATCCCTATTCTTGTCAAATTATACGTTTTTTGGAAGCTCTTCTGTTTTCATTCACACAGGAATGATTCAAATCTACCCAAGCAAATTAAATTACCTTGCCAACTATTTTGCATTGTGAGGAAAGAATGATTGGTATTTTAATTAATAAAACATGTATTGTATGCATGTTTTTGTGTAAGAAATCAGCACCTTTTTTTAGCAGTAGTAAAAGTAAAAAGAAAACAATCATTTGATTAACACAGATTTTGATTCCCGTAAATACTTGTACTATTACAGTTTATGCAGATGTGTGCTATGTGTGTTACGTATTTTGTTTTAAGAAGTGCTGCTTTCATAAACTATTGTTTGTGTATCAAGTCTGACAACTCGTAAGTTTCATTATAACCTTGGGTGGCAATTTCTCTGGACAGCAGTTTTCCCTTTTGAAAGCGTCTTTTTGTTCGAGACTTTTTTAGCATTTACTTTAAACTGATGTTGCATCGTTGATCTGAGGACAACCGATGCCAAATCTCAGCAGTCAGTTTGATTTACGAGGAATAAACACTGTCCTTTTCTGGCAGTTACAGAACACTGTTCTTTTTTTAATCCTCAACCTAATAATAATCTAAACTGTGCTTTCTCTTCTTGCTGAGCTTTCACAGATCACACAAGCAACTGCCCTTACCACACTTACAAGACAAATAAAGATACAAAATTAGTAGAGTAACGTCTACAGCGTAATCACAACATCCAGCATCGGTATATAATCACGGCTTTATAACGTCCTAAGAATACTGCCAGACATAATTTACAAGGAAACACGAACCCGTACAGATACTTGTGTGTGCATCGATGGTCAGAGGGAGAATATAATTTGGCTCTAAACTTGTCAGTCTCCGTGTGTGAAATCTAGCCTGCTCAGTCGTGGGAATCTAACGAAGGCCCAAATTAAATCAAAACTTTGACTCGCCCGTCAAACACAAGAGCAGCTGTCAGCCGGGCCTGTTGTGTCTGGCCCACAGAAAGACAACACCAGCCCAGATTGGGATTGGAGTAAGTTGTGCTGAAGTTCAGGTTTCATTCAGGCAAAAAAATCCATTCAGGGTATAACAAGTGTCACAAAAATACTCAATGAGAACAATATATCTAAGGTATAGAATAATATTCAAGCACATTCATTGGGCTGTTAAAAAAGTGAGTGTGTTAGCGGTGAAACGATACTCACCTGCTGTTGAACTTCTCCGGATGTTTCTCCCTCATGATATGAAATCTGTGTGCAATCGACGCATCCTAAAAAATAAAAAGATACTTACATTTACTTATTAAAAGTACAATAGACACTTCACAATTGGCCGGACTTCATTATTTTGACATTATACAATCCTATCTGTCTATCCAGAAGAATTTAAAGTTTCCAGTTTTACACACACTATAATATGAAAGGGAAAGTGTCTGGAACTGATGTTTTATAAATTGTTTAATTTCATATTGCTGGATGACATTGTTTCTTTCTCCAAAATGTCCTCCGTTTATTAATCCGTTTCCATGCGTACTGTACTGTACATGTTCATTCATTAGGGGTGTATGGTAGAGATTCCCCATGCATCGCAGGAGACCCAGATCACATAATCCTTCTGGGTTTAGAAAAAAGATGTTTACCCCCTTGCTAACTCAAGGCTGTACTCATACAGACATCAAATTATTGATTAAAAAATCCCCTACCAACTGAACACCACGGGGCCTCCGCACAGCCTAATTAATTAAACACACATATTGAATAATCAGAGCTGAAACCATATATGATGTTTCACTTCTCCTCTAGCAACTGGGGTTTTGTTTGTTTTCCTGACCCTAGCAACAGGAGCAGCTTGCATTGTTTGAATAGCATCAATTTGTTGCCAATTTTGAAATCCCGGAGAAGCTTCTGGTATATCGTAACATCTGATAGTTCTTATAAAAATCACATAATATGAATTAATATGATCTAATAAAAGGCCAGATACAAATACACACATTTACACACATTATAATAATTATTATATATTGTATATTGTGAGTGTGTGTGTATCTTGTAGCTTGTGTGAGTATATCTAAATAATAGATGCAGAAATCTATTTATTGTCACGTCACATATTTTCATGTATTATTGTTCTAACTGTATACATTTAGCTTTGTGCTCAGAAAAGCCCCATCAGTTCCTGGGAGATTTCAGAAAGGTCTGGGAGAATAATAAGACTTGAAAGACCCAATGCCCTGCAGCAAAAAATAGCACCATGTCTGTTAAGCTATGAAAAATGTTAAGTTAAACTTTTTCATCGGTCAACAGCATTATTTTCTCTAGTAAAGCAATCTGTTACCATCAACAATGTCTCGAGTGCTGTTATTGTATGTGCAAGCACAGAAGATACCCCCTGCTGACTCACAGTGTGAAATGTAGAAGAATCCCCCCCAAAAAACACTGAAAAGTTTAAGTTTATTTCCCTCCTTGATGTATTTTCAAGACACAGGTACATAAAGACCAAAGTGTTTGTGTTATTTTATTTATTTATCTTCTTGGATTCCCAGAAGTCTGTAGTCTTCCCCACATAGGAATGTACTGAAGTGTCTTAAAAACTGTTACCTGGCTCCTTACAAGCTATACAGCAAATCACAACATAATAAAGAAAAACTTCAAAACCACAATCTTAAAGGCACGGTTACACAAACACTGATCAAAGTCCTGGGATTACAAAGGCAAGCCAGTTCCCCGTGGGTGACTAAAACTCCTGAGGTTTACCAACTTACTGAAAGGAAACTATCTGTTGAAATTACAGGTCATTGACTTACGGGTTATTTAATTTCTATAAACACAAACACCTCTGAAAATAAGAGAACAATTCACCTTCTATCTAATACAATTGAAAAAACAAACATGTAATGCAGTCTAATAACAAATGGATTATATGAAAAGGTTATATACCTCTCTATTATTGCATATGATTTAAATACACAATTCATAACACATCTATAGATTGTTTATACACACTTAATGGATTCCAAAACACATGTATTGCCAAAGCATACAGTATGTGTGTCGGCCTCTTTTCCTTTTGGTGACAGTTAGTCATTCAACATCTAAAGAACTATCTGGTCTCAATGCTGCTCAAATAATTACTTTTTGTAGAATTCAGCTCAGAAATTAATAGAGGACATGCATAATGTCTTCTCATAGCTCAGCTTTTACTCCAATTATTAGCGCCCGAGCTCTGATGATATCTCCTCGCCGCGAGAATAATGACTTTGGCAGGAGTACAGGGTCATTAGGAGCCTGGCTACACGGGGTTCGGGCGTCTCGCATGATTAGCTTCAAGTGTTATACTTACTCTGTGGCCTTTTTGGATCATTACCTCGCCAAGGATTATTTCACTTGTTAACACGGAGGATCAATATGTGAACGGTTCACCTGCTTAAACAGGAGCCAGAGAAACTCCAAAGAATCTTAATTGTAATTGGAAATTCATTAACACCGAAAGGAAGAGTGTCTTTTTCATCCCCCACCGCAGTCCCACTTGCGTTACTTCAGGTTTTCCTCATGCAAGGACTAGCTATTCGCTGTCAACACTTTAAAAGATTTAAATCGATGCAGTGAATATATAGTGATATATATTCTGATTATTTATACGTGAAAGCATTAATTTCTTCTGCGTCTTCTTCGGCATTGAAATAAAAACATTATTCCTTTGACTTCTAAATACATTTGCTTCCACGTATTGAACACTTGATGCAACTAAAAAGTGCTGAGAATTGTTAGGGAGAAAAAAAAGCAACCCGGCACAACATTTATTACTACTGGCTTGCACTAAAGAGCTACTTCCATTAATGCAATCCTCAGAAACACAATCCGATAGTGCTCACTCCGAAGAATAATTTCGTCCTCTATTGCAGGATGAATCACCCAGTGAATCTATTCATGTCTATATCCTCGCTACATGCACTGACACAGCAGGATTGTGCCGTCTGGTAGACAGTTTAAGCCAATCTTGACCTTAAATCATCTCAACTAGAAAGTGTATAGCGAAAAAAGCGGAGTGACAAAATCTCACTAAAGTATGCACGAGATGGCCCAAAATGTCCGAAATCATACCTAACTATGATAGGCAGGAGTAACTTTAAAATATGTATCTGTTATAAGAACCTCGCAGTTCTTCAAGAATACATTTGTGTAGGATAGCGACATGGATTAAAGTGAGAGTAGTCAAACAAGAAACATTTGTCTTACCATGATTTGTGTGGTTGTTTATGATAAAGTACTGTTCCTTCTAAAAACATGATTACCTTTCTTTTTTTTTTCCTACCAGTTTGGAAAAGATTTTCCAGACATTCTTTCAATCGTCGTCTGTGTCGGTGGCACCATTTGCTTTACTGTGCCGTACGTAGGAGGTGATGGTGTGAAAGCCAGCATATATTTAATGGTACGATGTGTAAACTTCCTCTTGCAGCCAATTGTCAGAGAACAAAATGCATGGATTTATAAGTATATAAATAAATAAACCCCAAAAATAATCACTTTTTCCTAATCCCCTCCTAATTGTCAATTACACATGTTTCCTGCACATGAGACCTTTCTGCTTTTGTTTTTAACATGCTCCTGATTCCATGTGATTTCATAGACCTAATATAATGTAATTAAATGTAACTTGTGTGCAATATATATATATGTATGTATGTATGTATTTATATATAGGATACAAATATATAAATCCACCTATTTAGATCTATATATCCTCAGGAGTAATTACCAGCTCGGTTTCTTTAGTAAATCTTTCTGCATTAAGTGAACTGCCAGTATCGGTTTTACAGTTCAGTGTCACATAAAATATCACACTTAAATCCCATGGAGATTTCTGAACCATTCACAGAGCCCTCCTAATCTCCAAATCAACAACTTTATCTGTATATGGAAGTCATTGCTTGCGTCTCATGTTTTTAAAACGATGCATCCCAATTAAACACACTCTCCTCCGTTGCCTGCCTTGGGTCAGATTAAACCTGGCTAAAACTGTCTGATTTGTCAGCTGGGTTGATTGCGTGATCTATGTGACATGGGCAGCAGTAACATAACATATTGTCAACTTGTGTGTTAAAGTGTGAGACCTACAAGAACAGATTATTCAGCTCCCGAGATTTTAAGAAATCCTATGGTCAAATAATAAAATATAACCTATAACAGAACGTAACGTAAAATGTTATTCATATAACACTCACATTAAAACAACATCAGCAACATATCCTTAAATACCAGAGCAATTGACCAAAGGTATTTGCTGTTGACTTGCCGTTGTGAAATTGTGGTTTCCAACTGAAACACCAGAGATCAAGGTAAACTTGTAGACATTACACTGAATTCTCATTCATCTTCTTAAGAAGGACTAGAACAAGATGCTCACTGTGTCACAGAATAAACGTGTCTTTACTAAAGCTACTGCACAGTGAACATCACAGACATATAATGGTTTCCATGACCTTTGTACCAGTTGGTGCCGCTCGCTTTGGGGATTTATCAGTTACACTGTCACACAGCTGACTTTCCAAACATTTGTCTTGGAAACAAAAAGCAACAACTGTGCTATTTTGAGAAGAATTGAATTATTGAGAATCCTGCATCGTCTGATAGGAGAACGATACAAGGCATTGTATCTCACCAAAAGCACACAATGTTGCTATTTTTATTCATTTATTTACTGTATGTTTGTTGCTTATTTCCTAAATTTAGCCACTTTAATATAACAAATCAGTTTTATACAAATGAGCCTTAATTTCAAAACAGATGAAAAAATAATAACACATATATCAATCTTTCATAACAAAATGTGTACATTATGTTTGACAGATGATACCTATATATATTTTTATATATGTATAATATATGTATTTATAGGAACATACTCAATGTATAGCTGTGTTCTCTGTGCTAAATCAACTTTTGTTACACTTTATCAATTTATGTACTTTTGAGATCAGTTGGGCTTGTTTCCGTTATTATTTTGATTTTGATTTCAGACACAACACAATCCTAAGAAGTTTAGGAAGTGACATCCTAAAATCATTGCTACATCATTACATGTCTGAGATTCAGACCATAATCAGTGAACAAAAGATTAAATATACTGGAGCTGGAACCAATTACAAACTAGAAAAGTGCACTTATTATTAAAAACTATTGTAGTATGTAACATCACAAAGGGAGCAAATATTGAACAAAAAGGTAAATAACTCCATAAATCATTGAAACAGGGAGGGGAAATCTTAGAAAATTGCGTTGTTAATTCATGCACACTCGCCGACAGAAATGTCTCTGTAAATAATGGGGAGATTCCTTATTCTGTTACTGTGACTCACACAAAATATCAATGCATATTAAAAAGTCACATTACACAAAGTGAACAAGGAAAAACATTCTCATGTCAGGTAAATCTTGTGTATTTTAAAAAGAAGTCACTTGACCGATCAAGTTGATTTAAAATAAGACTTTTCAACAAGCATAAACGCTACAGAAAATACAAATGTAGATCAACTGCTAACTGCTAAATCAAAGTATACATGCATGCTTATCAGGTGATACCCAGCACTTAGTGTAATCCACTTGTTAACAAGTCGATATAATGTTATTTTTCTCTCTCTAACCAATCTGTTTGTCTACAAATTGTCGCTACATAATTAGGCACCGAAACCAAGATGCTTTAGTCGTTATGCAGTATTTTCATTTAACATCTAACCTGTGTGGGTTTGGATGGCTGTGGGTCATGGACTTAAACAGCTTCATTATTTGAATAACATTTGTGAATGCATGCATCATTAGTCCTGTATCAGTTTTTAATCAGGCTTTTTAAGATGACCGTCGTCTAATCTGAAAATGTCAATTACCATCTTTCTACTGGCATTTATCTTTTATATGGCTAATATGGAAGACACCTAATCTGTATTATTAGGAATATTTTTTAAAAGTCAGACACCGGAGCAGGCCTCTAATACATTGTTTGCCGACAGATAAATACAGCAGGTTTTCGAAAATTGGTTTCTCCTCAAGGAAACCTTTGCGTTGGACACTTTTCAATACATGCGGATGTTTTAATGTCATCGATGACAAATGTATTGTATCTAGAGTACAACTGAGGTTTGACTGAATATTAAAGTACAAATGTTGCACAGTGTGATTAATGGACATTATTACTAATTAAAAACAGAACATGGCTTGGCAGTGCATTAAACTGTAAAAGCAATTAAATATAACAATATGACTATATATCTTTAAAAAACAACATTATTATGCACAATTCCAGCTACTAAAATAACCAATTAAACACATCTGTATCTAAACTATTTTATCTAAAATAAACATGGCTATATATTTTCTACTAAATACAAAAGCTCTGCACATTCTGGTAGTTTCATAAATAACCATTATGGTGCTTCTCCCTGTTTTCTTCAGGCCAATATGCCTATATAATATAGCCTGGCAACCATCTCAAATATTGACAATTATACAAATACACAATGTCTCTATTCTTCAGTTGCTGTGGAACTCCAGGCCCCATAATTGGAACAGAAAGAAACATGTGACAGTAAAAGACACAAAGGGATGAAGGGGACGCAATATTATTTATTTAATTTGTCGATGACCTGACAACTTCTATCCACCAGCACGGTATTGATCGAGGAATGCAGTTCGCTTGTAGCAGCATGCGATGAAGGGCAGGTCAATACGCTGAGAGACTCACCACTCCGATGGAGAAGTAGTTGTTGATGATGCTGTAAGGCACAGGGTCACCCTTCTCATCTTTGTCGTTAGGAATCACCTCGAACATCCACCTGTCTAGCAAGACCTCAGTGCTGTTTTCTATATCTTTCAAGATTTTGAGCAAACTTTCCCCTTCATAGCCTGACATAGAAAAACATATACTTTGAATTAAGTGTTATTGAAAATAAAGTGCAACAAAAGCCAGACAAAAAAACAATAACATTTGTATTGCTCTTTGGAATGGGAAACAACTTTTGTATGAGTGTCTATTGTCAAATGAATTGTGAAATATATAAACGCTGGCTTCGATAATGTTTTAAATATATAAATAATCCCTTCATATCTCTTTCATTTTTCCACCCCTTTTGAATACCTCTTCCAATAAAGAGAGGCACTGTGTCATGTAAGAAATGCTAATTTAACGGGTTGTACAAACACCAACAAAGGAAAAAATTGTTATCCTTCTCCATTGGCCTAATTAAGTATCCCTGGGTAACAAGAAAGATGTGTTTAGGATGTACATGTGTTCTACAGGCCAAAGGGATGGAGTAATGGCACAAAACTGCAATGACACCCACTCAAATTTTTTACCTAGCATCCAAAAGAGGTGGGCTAACATTTTTGTCTATGATTGTGTATTATTTTATTACCTCCTCCCCATCGCAGACACCTCGCCAGGTCGTTTCCTGTCCCGAGGGGCAGGATACACACTGGAGGATTCCTGTGGAGGTTTGCTTTGTCTGGAAGAGGTCAGCAGTCATAACATTTGAGAGCATTGTGTTTCACAAAACATACCGAAACACTAACATACAAACAAAACAAAAATCACATCTGGCCCAATGAAAAAACATGGAGAAGTTTAATCTATTTCGGCTATTTCCAGTATCCGATTGTAAACATTTACAGGTCAAGGAAACATGTCTTCTCAATATGCAAGAGATTTACTAGGGGTCCTTCAATAGAGGAAAGAAATAACATTGATAGGAGATAAAAAGTCAACCTTATCCAACAATTATTTGCACAGTCAACAGTTCCACAGTAACAAAAATGTAAATTAAATAAACAGCAATTAAAAATCTCTGCCTTTCTGATGAAGAAACCCTTAATTCACTTTCCGTATGACAAACTGCTTCGTATGACTTCCCCCCGTTTTACTACGTGCTTCATGTTAATAATTATTCTGTTTTTCAGTCCTATATTGATGTGACAAAGAAAGGTTAGGCACATCTACTTCATACCTTTCCTTGGACATATCTCCTTTATGCGTACAAGGGTGTGACTGCATTAGATTATATTTAAGAATACATTTTATCTGTCCAACTAGAGGGTTCATGTGGTCATCACTAGCAACTGTGGAAACACACAAACACAAGAATATCTTACCTATGAAATCCAGGATCCAGCCCACAGTGCCGTCACCGCCGCACGCCAGCACTCGGAAATCCGGAACATCTCGGAAGAAATTTAACCTTCAAAATAAGAGAAACGTCTCTCAGTTAGACTGATATGTGGTCTGGAAGGTGGGTTCTGTCACGGACCATCACGGAAAGCAGAGATGGACACCATGTTTCTTTTCTAGTTTTCTATCAATAAACATTTGAAAGTCGTGAGCCCTACAAACACAAGACAAAAAGGAATCCCTATACGTATGTGTTTGTGCCCAGAAAATAACCACATAGACCGCTTAGAATTCGGTAATCCAACATGTGTAGCCATCCTGTAGGGGCCTTATGATATTTTATTACATTTATACATGCTTTTAATTTTGAAACACTGCCTATGAGTTTTTATTCTGCCCACAAATGCAAGTGTTTATGACTTTGCAACTTGCCTATATATATCAGAAATCTTGACAGAGTAGTTATCAATATTTTCTTCAAAGACCACATGTTCCTTTGGCCTCATTTAAGTCTTTAGTTCTGCAGAACATTGCCTACTTGTGCTATTCTTGTAGGATTGCACAACACAATTGAATTTCGAAGATTATTCATTCAGAAAACCAGCCTGTTCATGGGGTAATTGAATCAGAACAGGCAATGTTCAACCAAAGTTCTTCCGTTCATCTACAATAACGGTCCCGTAACCTAATGACAAGACCTCTGGCAACTAAGCAGTAGGCAAATGAGTTGTACAATCTTTCTCCTTTAGGGATTTGCAACTCTTGCAAAACATATTAGACATAAACCAGACTATTGTAAACATGAAAGGGGGAAATTTGCAAAAATGTAAATACAAAAAAAGAACACATTTAATTTATTGCAATTCTGTTTCATTGGCCCTTAATTGACTGATATTTATGCCCCTGCACAGTTTTGGACAGAACACCCAGCAGAGGAATGCTAAACGGCACATGGAGATCAAAGCGATAGCCGCATCATTGCTACAATCACAGTTTTTGGTGGCTTTATGTTGTAAAATACCTACCACTCCTCCAGATTGAGTCCACCATATAAACAAAACTTACCAAATAATAGCAGATGTCAAACTTCAGCATGTAAGTTCTCCTGAGCATTATTCTTTTTACTTCCAATAACAGAAGAGATGAATCCGCAAGTCAGATCTCCCCTTTGGATTAATCTCTGTTGTTGGAGGTTTAAAAGAATAATAACGCCGTCTTCAAGTTTTTTCCCATTGCAGTGGAAACCGTAACACTTCATCTATGTAAATATTATTCTTATCAAGGAGGTAGACCATGAAAAAATAACACAATAGGTTGACTTGATGATAGTTGCCATTATTTTTCTACTATCCGGGATGTTGTGATGAGACACACCCGGACTCGAGAGAGAATTTACACGCTGAAGTTTGACATCCGCCATTATTTAGTACATTTTTAATTTTTAATTTGTAAAACGTTCTTTATATGATAAGACTCAATCTGGAAGAGTACCATGTTCCTTATTTAACTTCTACTCTATAACAACACTATAACACATAAAGACACACAAAACTGTGATTTTAGAAATTACGGGATTATCGCTTTAAGGAAATATCAGTCCATTCAGCTGTGAACTGCTGGCATATCTGTGTGTACTTAGCTAGCCAATAGTTACACCGATATTACAAAGGTAGAAAAACAGTGCAAATATTTAATTTATCGACAGAACATATATGTACAAAGTTATTTTTTCACATTATGAGCATTTAGATAGTGGTGTGTATCTCAGTATCACCGATGTAAAATTATGTTGACTGTTTAGCTTCGGTAAATGTTCTCTGTATGTGTTTTTGAAAGGTGCTAATAATAATATAACATTGTATTATCTACTGAGGGTAATTCTTTGACACAGATAATAAATACAAATAGTATTTTAAAATTAGCTATTTAAAGTATCTGTAATTTCCTTCCCCACAGTTTTAAAAGCATATATTTGTTTTTTCTTGTTTAAAAATATTTATAATGTCTAAATAAAAAAATAACCCAAGAAATCTCCCAACATTTAAACACGTTAAATTCAAGAAGGATGTTCTTCAATCTGAGCCGAGTAACTAAAGGCAACATCTGAGCACCAGGAGGGGGTTTGCCAGTGTTGCATGCGAGGGAGGCGTAAGACAGGGCCAAATTAAAGGCACACATTTACATTCCCACCAAAAAAAGCACTTTTTTTTTTACAATGCGCTCAAAATACAAAATAAATTGTTTTCCCTGCACACAAATGAGCTATTCACCTTCCTCCTCACATTTATTTATACGGGCTATTTTCCTTCCAGATCAGCATGGTAATATACTTCTATCTAAAGGAATATTTTAGTATCATTGGTATGCACCATCACACATGGAGCCGAGACGGCTGCTTCTCAGCATGCCCTCTCCATTATACCTCGGGCCGCCCCTCCGCCCCTCCCCCAGACTCCCGGCCCCTACTTTAAGGATATGTTGTGCTCTAATCACCTGTGTTTGTGTACCCAGCTCTGTGCAATGTATGTGTTATTTTCCACACAACAGAAAGCTTTGGTTCCCGCTTTTCCACACGAGAAGAACAACATAAAGCTATTGTTTAGTTTGGGAATGGAAATATACAAGCATGTATGTATATATATATATATATATATATATATATATATATATATATATATATATGAACCCACAAGAGCACAATCTGGTTTCATAAATGAGACATCAGAAGATATGCATTCAAACTTACCCTGGCATTGGGCCACTTTTAGCAAGACTGTACACCTGACGGGGATTTAAGAGATACTGGAACTTTCTATATATTCTGAAACATAAAGCAAAGATATAAACAATCACTATTGATTTCTCACACTGCTTTCATTGACACTCTGTGTACCAGTATAGTTATAATACAGTTTCAGGATACAATATGCAATATACTGTGTCCTTATCTTGTTGTGATTTGACCCACATCACATGACATATTGTTTAATGTGCATGGTTAGAGCCAAATGGCTGATAATTGCGTCTATGACTGGAGCAGCGACGATTTATAAACTCTTTTCCAAAATCTGTACATTTTAATTGTGTTTAGAAGCTCCTTTTTTATAAGTTCAGACAGATCTTCAACTGACCTTATCTCATATTACTGACATTATACAGACATACACCTGCCTGTAGATTAGTTTTAACACAAATGTATAAAACTACAGATATCAGTGTTTATATAGCATTTTTAACATATAATTGCAGGACACAGCCACAAAGCCCAGTCCGTGAAGATGCGTCTTCTTTCCTACACACCGGTTTCCACGGAGCGGGTAGGTTAGGTCGTCAGGAGAATGCCCTGAGGAAAAGTCATTAGTAAGACTAATTCATTCTAATTTCTATTTCATTATAACAACTGGGCCAAGTCATATTTGGTCACATAATTCTAAAAAATGAAACCCGAGTAATAATGGGGCAAAATGAATATTCCTAAGTAATAACCCTATTAGTTCAAGGAGTGGAAACAGATCTCAGTCCACAGAGAGAGAGAGGGATGACATCAACAGGGCCCTGTCGTAGCGCAGACATCTCGCCCAACACTGCAGCTGGCCAGGCCCTCCGAGGAAACACATTCATCAAGAAAATCGGGCAAATCCCCTGTGTATTAGGAGTTAGGCCCTCCAACTGTTCACCAAGTCTATAAAAAGGCCACCATCATGCTTTTAAACAAGTCCAAGGGCGAAACAGTTTCCCCTTTGTGCCGGGTATTTTGCTGCACACTGAAAATAACGAATAATACATTTGTTTATACATGTCTAAATGCTAACAAACCAAAAGGAAAATAGCATTTCCAAGGTGATGGCGAAAGCACTCTGCTGGTCCTCAGAGACCGTTTAGAAACACAGATACTGTGAGATGTGTCTATTCTTCGTGAGAAAACAAGAGCAGAGATTACCTTTCACCTTGCTTTCCTCCACTCTTCGGATTCACAAACACCAGGAGGGGGTGTGTCCCCGCTATCGTAGTAATCTAACACAAAGACAAGAACACAGCATCTGAATACAAGTGTCAAGCAAACTGTTCAGTGAGAAGATGAATATCCCGTGTTTTGGGATCTTGAGAAAAAAGGAGGTAGTGTGAATTACAAGGTTTGGCGTCGACACTTTTGCTCCGGTCTGCACCGCCCGGGTAAGAGCACAGATCACACCTCTCAGAGGAAACCCTTCTCAACACACCGTCCTACATTTACAAACTGGTTCAAATTCCACAGTGACACAAAGATAACACAAATCAATAACTCCAGAAGCAGAAGTGGACACAACAGTTTACTAACCAGCGAGGAAGACCCACAGAAAAACATGAACATAATCTGATATCACCATGCATTATTAATTATGAATGATATATCTTTGCAGGAAAGTGAAGCATTGCACTGTTGTGAAAGTGTAGAAAACATTGATTACAAGTGAAAAATGACAAGCTGGCCTCAGACACACATGGCACACGACTGTTCTTGAATCCTTGACGTGACTGGCGTTGCCTCTGACGCCCCCTCCCCCCCCAAGCTCTGTATGCCAGAAATAGGTCTGCATGTCACGTTAACTATTGATACACAACAACACACTAAACACAAGTGACCGCAATCCGCTGAAAATGTTTGTTCTTGTCCGGTGTGCTCGCAGCGCTACGATTATCCTCCCAGTGACAGAGACAGAGCGCTCGACTCCCTCGGTCTGATGTCCCAGCAGAGCAGGTAAATTAATGAGCCTCATCCAGAGGTTATGAGTGATCTATTACTTCCTCTAATTATAAATAATAATCCTGATTATTATGCTGGTTAGCAAGAAAGAACAGAGATGAATGTTCTTAAATATGATTAATCACCTTCTCTGAGCCGCGCGGATCAGATCCGTCACCTGGTTATCAGGTTTCAATTTAGTTTTACTCTTTATTACTGTAATTGTCATTATGATCATTATCTTCTGTTTCCCTGAGAGGGTTTCACTCTGTACATTGCACAGAATCCATGCATCCCTATCCATGTGATTCGTAGGTTTCTGTCACTGCAGGTACATTAAACACGATGTGAGGGCAATAGGTGAAGGAATCAAAAAACAAACGGGGAAAAAAGTGTTGTGTTCTGTTTGAAAGAAAACTATTGCAATAGTTGTGCATAACCAGCATACATGTATTGTCTAGTTTATTTTTATATCATAACTCCCTATAATAAAGTGCAACATCTTCATCTAATTTAATAATGGCAGGAATAATTATTCATCACGTACACCCACTGACTCGTCTCATATCTGGTTTCAATTATTGGGATGAAACAACTAACGAACCTGCAGTCCTTGCCCGTCCACCGTGACGGAGTTGGCCCGCTGCATCTTCGCCCGCTCCCCCGTCCATCGGGTCTGCTGGGAACAGCCGTCCCTCTTTATTGTCGCTTGCCGTTCCTGGCAGGAAATGGTCAGAGGACATGTCAGTTAAGGACACCGCACTCACAACATAAGCATGTCTGTTATCATATGAAATAGGGGGTGCTTGAGCTGAGAAATAAGCAGAGAAAAGGACATGGTTGTTAATTGTTGACTCTCTAATGTCCTCCTTCAGAGACGTGTCAGTGAAGGGCGGGAGACGCATATACAGTGAGGGAAAAAGTATTTGATCCCCTGCTGATTTTGTATGTTTGCCCACTGACAAAGAAATGATCAGTCTATAATTTTAATGGTAGGTGTATTTTAACAGTGAGAGACAGAATGACAACAAAAAAATCCAAAAAAACGCATTTCAAAAAAGTTATTAATTGATTTGCATGTTAATGAGGGAAATAAGTATTTGACCCCTTCGACTTAGTACTTGGTGGCAAAACCCTTGTTGGCAATCACAGAGGTCAGACGTTTCTTGTAGTTGGCCACCAGGTTTGCACACATCTCAGGAGGGATTTTGTCCCACTCCTCTTTGCAGATCCTCTCCAAGTCATTAAGGTTTCCAGGCTGACGTTTGGCAACTCGAACCTTCAGCTCCCTCCACAGATTTTCTATGGGATTAAGGTCTGGAGACTGGCTAGGCCACTCCAGGACCTTAATGTGCTTCTTCTTGAGCCACTCCTTTGTTGCCTTGGCTGTGTGTTTTGGGTCATTGTCATGCTGGAATACCCATCCACGACCCATTTTCAATGCCCTGGCTGAGGGAAGGAGGTTCTCACCCAAGATTTGATAGTACATGGCCCAGTCCATCGTCCCTTTGATGCGGTGCAGTTGTCCTGTCCCCTTAGCAGAAAAACACCCCCAAAGCATAATGTTTCCACCTCCATGTTTGACGGTGGGGATGGTGTTCTTGGGGTCATTTCTCCTCCTCCAAACACGGTGAGTTGAGTTGATGCCAAAGAGCTCGATTTTGGTCTCATCTGACCACAACACTTTCACCCAGTTCTCCTCTGAATCATTCAGATGTTCATTGGCAAACTTCGCACGGGCCTGTACATGTGCTTTCTTGAGCAGGGGGACCTTGCGGTCGCTGCAGGATTTCAGTCCTTCACGGTGTAGTGTGTTATCAATTGTTTTCTTGGTGACTATGGTCCCAGCTGCCTTGAGATCATTAACAAGATCCTCCTGTGTAGTTCTGGGCTGATTCCTCACCGTTCTCATGATCATTGAAACTCCACGAGGTGAGATCTTGCATGGAGCCCCAGACCGAGGGAGACTGACAGTTATTTTGTGTTTCTTCCATTTGCGAATAATCGCACCAACTGTTGTCACCTTCTCACCAAGCTGCTTGGCGATGGTCTTGTAGCCCATTCCAGCCTTGTGTAGGTCTACAATCTTGTCCCTGACATCCTTGGACAGCTCTTTGGTCTTGGCCATGGTGGAGAGTTTGGAATCTGATTGATTGATTGCTTCTGTGGACAGGTGTCTTTTATACAGGTAACGAGCTGAGATTAGGAGCACTCCCTTTAAGAGAGAGCTCCTAATCTCATCTCGTTACCTGTATAAAAGACACCTGGGAGCCAGAAATCTTGCTGATTGATAGGGGATCAAATACTTATTTCCCTCATTAACATGCAAATCAATGTATAACTTTTTTGAAATGCGTTTTTCTGGATTTTTTTGCTGTTATTCTGTCTCTCACTGTTAAAATACACCTACCATTAAAATTATAGACTGATCATTTCTTTGTCAGTGGGCAAACGTACAAAATCAGCAGGGGATCAAATACTTTTTTCCCTCACTGTACAGTGAACAGGACACGTGTTAATCAAGGGCAGTAATCTTGAAATTGCATAAACCAGTTGTTCAAGCCCATCTGTAAGGCAAAATATTTCTGTTAAGTGCCCCCTGCCACAGCATCACTCAAGATTATAGCGCCTCACACCCAAAGTGTGTCTCTGATGACCAGTCCAATGTTTGTGTAGCCACACTGGAAATGTGATTTTCCTGGAAGTTATTCAGAGTGTTTAAAAGGGGGTCCCTCAGCCTCCCAGAAAGGAAAGATTAACTCCTGTTATACTATGCTATGGAAAAGGTTTTCATTTTGAGTTTTGATTGGAAATACATTTATATTTAATTTAAAACATTAAAAACTGACCACGACCTGCATTTTCTTCTTGCGTAACATTTTCCCATTTGTTTTGCTACTACCTTACAAATGTAGACAATTTTCCATTTTGACTATACAAAAACGGCTGGCTCTTCGGTGCTGGATCAGAGGGCTGCTGTTTGTCCGAGCATCGAGTCTGGGGAGAGAAAACCTGACGCCTCACCAGCACTACTGGACAGATGGTGGTTGGGGGCAGGATGTGGTCCTTCAGAGGCCCGCAGTCACACTCAGGCTTCACATGGGATGCACACTTATTGTGAAGCTACACACAATGAAAAATATATTAAACACACACACATATATGTCTTGATACATACAGTAAGTATGCAAGTATATAACAGTTATCAGACTGGGAAGCTCAATTTAAAGTGACTATTGCAGATTGATCACAGTTGATTGATCACGTAAGTCAAATTAGATTCATTGTTTAATTCTCTTTTTTGATACTATTATTATTATTGCTGTTGTTTTATTGTTGTCATCCATGGAAGATAATAATAATGTTGCTAGATTGCATAATAAAACTTAAATTCTATCGTTTAACTGGTTTCTTAATTAATCACATTCACCCCAACTTCCCAGAACAAGCAAGATCTCATTTAGGAAAAAATAAATCCTTAATTTTCCTGTAAAACTGCTTTTCAGCCTCGATGGCTCTCTGCTCACACATGAATCTTACATACTGAATAAACCCGGAGCATCGTCTCACCTCCCTGCCTTCAGCAATCTAATAAATAATACATCACTTTTATTTTTTCTAATGTTTACTGATAGAAAGGTGTCTTTGGCATAGAAATTAAAATCTTACAGGAGCTGATTTAGCTGATATCAAAGCTTAACTGAGGGATAATTTAACAACATGGTAATCTGTCGCGTACAGCAGCCTCATTCTCATCTCCAGCGGGGAGGCTACTTGTACAATAATTAATGCACACTAGGCCACATAACATTAAATAAATGTATCTCAATAAGTGCTTGAAATTCAGTGATAATTAGTAGCGCTGCGTCTCGGTGACATGCATGCTTGTCTATGAAAAATTGCTTAATCTTCTTATTAATCTCTGAGGTCTCTTGTCAACTTGTGCCAGTCTTTGTAAGAAACAAGAAAATGAAGTTGTGTGTTTGTGGAATACATATTCAGATGCATCTCTCCTGTCGAATGTGTTATGCTTGGCTTTAATGTTTAAATAAATCTGTGAATAATAATAATAATAATAATAATGATAATAATAATAATAACAATTCTGATGTTGTTAATCAAATCACATAACAAATCTGTTCAGCTTCACAAAGACAGGCCTTATTATTGTTATTCATTCTGACTGCAGTTCTTTCATTTTCTCTTTTAATTTGTATCAGTTGTGTAAATATGTGTTTTGTTACATAACCCAAAAAACACATTCTGCAAGGGTCCCAAACATAGGTATTTGTGTGATTAATAAAGAAGCTACATTTTAAAAAATCCTACTCACAGTAATTTGGCACCAAACACAGTGTAGTCCAGTCAATCCCTGGTAACACTTAATGTTTTTATGACATTTGTCACACTTTGTTGGACAGTTGCCCTCAACCCAGAAATGATGCATCACCTGAAGAGAGACAAATAAAGAGAAACAATACCAATGACTCTGTGAGTATCTTTATCATCCTTGGTATTTGTTTATTCACTAATATTGCAGTTAGCCTTGCTACATTTTAAAATTTGATATTAACTGTGAAGGAGCCCTCCGATTAAGCTACACAATATAGGTGACATAACGGATTAACAAATTAACTAATTAACTAATTGAATAATTACATAACTTCCATCTTGACTTACATCAGTGTTCTTTTTTGACTTCACGTAAGTTTTAATACAGGAAGGAGGAGCCCTGGACACGCAACGTTCGTGAACTGTGTACTTGCAAACTGAAAGGCAAAGAAAAATTGATTTTCAGGTTACATTATTCTATCTATCTATCTAGCAATCAATCTATCAGTCAATCAATCAATGTATCTATCATCTATCTATACAAAGTTATTTAAATTTCAGTAGGCATATTGGATACAGTCATACACGTGTCTGTGCTTGGGGGTAAAAACAGAAAGGATAACACTTCCAGCATCAATATTTTACATATGTACTTTCACTATAATACTGTATCGATAAAAAAGGTCTGCGTGGTTCTCTTTGTGTTACACTGTGTGCAGAGGAAGAACAAAGACACGACACTGAACACGTGCCACTGTGTCGGTCTTCAGGGCCGCCTGGGTTCAGGGACAGAGTTCAGTCTCAGCACAGAGGCGTCAAAAGGCAATCAGAGAGCAGTTTGATTAATTATTGCTGACCATTTCATAGTACACTCTGTTACTGTGCTGAAACGGTCCCAGTCAAGGTCGTAAATGATCTGCTGGCGGCTGCCAAGTGAGACTCATTGTCTGTCGTTATTCCTTCGTATGTCCTGGACTTCAGTGGGAGTGTGTTGCTACTTTAGGTCCTTCTCTCTGCTGTCGAACAGGAAGTGTGGTTTTGGTGTATGTATCATATTTGTTCACTCAGCTCTGATTTGAGCTCTTACAAAATTTAAAATCACAATTCTTCTCCTGCCTCAACTTGTATCATGCTTTCAGATAGATGTGTTGTTTCGATAGCATGATCTATTTGTTGTTTTTATTGTTTAGCACTTATCTTTTCTGCTGTTTGAGTGGTGCGTCCATTTTATTGCACCAGGCTGATATAAATAATACCCACAAATAATGTAAAAACTGCAAGAAATTTTGAAAATAATATGACACCTCTGTACACAATCGGAAACCGGTCAGCTGATTTTACAGGGTTGATCTACTCACAGGAGCAGCACAGACCCTGCTTGCCCAAACCGATCAGCATGTTTAAGCACAGGTTGCAATAAGCCGGTTTGTTGAAATGCTTTAGTCGCCACACGTGCTGCCCATCGTCCTTCACGTTCTGCAGTACAACAAACACAAATTAACACCGACAGTCTGACGAGACCTACCAATGGCAACCCAAGATCATTTGTAAGCATAAGAAGAATACAATCTAATGTAGGATTTGATGTCTTATCCAGAGAAGCTAGAGAGAAATGTGTGCCATCAATTACCGTGGTGGGGTTCTGTCAACACATGCACGCTTACTGTGAAGTTAATGATTTGGTGAACAATTATATCTAAACTCTAGCATGATTGATACCAGCAATAAAGAATGCACATTTTCAGCTTCTTTAATTCAGCTTTAATTCTACATAAAAAATAAAGCTTTTAAATGAATAATATTATTCCTCATCTACCAGGCAAGTCGTGTAACTGTTTCCCAGAATTTAACGCAAGGGTCACAATTTAAACACAAAGGAAGCAGTTGAACGCATCGACGTTAGTAAGGGAATTGCCCCACCTAGTGGCAAATGACAGCTACTGCCCATAAAGCAAATACTTTCCTTTCAACCTAAATGAATAATTAAATACAAGCCATTGGGTCAAGAGATTTTCGAGAGTATCATTTCACAAGGAGCAGATCTTACTGTTTCCAGCCCTAGCAGGACAAGTAAGGGAATGGTGGTCATCCCCCCCTGTATCCACTCCTGCAGGGAGACTGTGCCATCGTGGTCGTAGTCAATCTCCTCCATCATTTCTTGGAGAATCTGCCAACAGTTGCAAGAGACATCATCACAGCTCACCCAACATCACATGACCCGGTCTTTTCCCCGGAAGCAGGACCCACAGGTGGTGTGTCTATCCTGGCATGCAGCTTTAACCTGAAACCACTTTTTTTTCCCCTTTTCAATAAAATGTTACACAACAGGAGGTGCCAGCGCTGGTGGAGCTGAATTATTGCCTGTGTTTGTAAATTAAGATGATGACTGTCTCCATAATTATCAATATAATCTTTTAAATGAATGAAAAAACAAAGTGTCCACTGACATAGGCATGTCCACAATATACAGCTGATTTAAAACTCACAGGTTTGAGTTCGGTGACATCCCACTCGAGATATTCTGCAACATGCATCATTTGGGTGATAATATTTTCTAGCTCCTGTGTAAAAATAATTATTAAGAAAATCAAATACATTTTCAGATTTTAACATTTCCCTAAAGTCCCGCTTATTCTGTTGAACAATATACTAGTGGTCCAGACTTAAAGATTATAGGTTGTATTGTGTCTTTGTGACACTGGAAACATGCTAAATCAAACAAGAGGGAACATACTTTGAGGGTCTATTACTTTTTGCTTCCAGATATGTTAAACCAATTATTTTATGTTTAGTATTAAGCCCAAAGCTTTACATTAGACATTCTGAAAATGTATTATTTACTTTTGTTCCTCTACAAGGGCACAGCAGGAATAGATTTTATAGATTTTTGTAATGATGTAATAAGACATTCATGATAAATGAGGCAAATATAAAATCATATCTTTCTTAATTCACTCAATAAATCAAAACCTATATACATTATATATAAATATATTTTTATATACACACATTATTTATATACACACACATTTTGCGTGTATCTGTGTCGTTTAATCTGTGATTAAGAAACATTAAATTAGATTTGAAGGAAATAAATGTAGATTCAATATCGGGGACCAGTTATGACCAGATATTGACCAAACCCCCCAATGTAACTGTTCTTCACCGGTGCCTGTTGTGAAAATATGTTTTTTTGTATACAACACATTGTACACCTACTGAAACTGAACACAAACATTTAGTCCCCAGTATATAAACAATAAAAATCGGCATCATGGGGAAAGTTAGGAAGAACACACCAATACAATGAATGGCACTGAACTAACATGCTAAGACTGTAAATGTTTACCGAGCTATCCAGATATCCGTTTCCATCCGTGTCATAGAGGCGAAACATAACTGGAGAAGAAAGGAAACACAAAATAAGTGAAATGGGCAAAAACACTGACGGGACATATCCTCACAGGCCAATTATTATTATTATTATTATTATTATTATTATTATTATTATTATTATTATGTATTTCCAGGATGACTTACTAAACATTACAGCAATACAAAGTGTAAAAATACAGTACAGTTCAAAGCATAATGCAATTTACAAATTCCAATACAATAAAATACAGTAGGCTGGGGACAGTGAGGGACACAATCACACGAACACAATGACAACGATCGACACACACACAGTCCGTGATGGGGAGAGACAGGTCAGGGCTGGCATTAGACACTATCTAGGCTCAGATTGGACATCTGTCACACATTTTGGATCAGGAATAAGAGGACCATAGGCCTGCAATACTAATCTAAAGAAAGGGTCCACTAATATCTGATCAATAGCATACAGATCATGTTACTTAAAGGTATTTCACAGTTCATGGCTAAAAAGACGACTTTGATTCAAGGTACACTGTCTGTTGCAGCTACACACATTGCAGCTTGTATGAAGTGTGTCAGACCTTACTTGGGACATGGTAGACACACAAGTCAGAAGACACTTTGAGATCCACATCTAAATGATCAAGAATCCAACTGGACTTGCCTGAGCGGACTGTTTGAACTGTTTCAGCCTGTGCAACAAGGAAGTCCTGCTAAGTGATGGTGCTTTGCTTGAATAGAAGATATTCTCTGTCAAATCAGGAGGGACGCGCTGGTCCTTCATGCAACACACAGACTTCAAATGCACCTTCCCCTGGAACCGCACCCTGAAACAGTGTAACACACAGACGCCCCCTGGAACCGCACCCTGAAACAGTGTAACACACAGACGCCCCCTGGAACCGCACCCTGAAACAGTGTAACACACAGACGCCCCCTGGAACCGCACCCTGAAACAGTGTAACACACAGACGCCCCCTGGAACCGCACCCTGAAACAGTGTAACACACAGACGCCCCCTGGAACCGCACCCTGAAACAGTGTAACATACTTCTTCACAATCCTGCCGCATTGCCATGGAACGCTCAATGCAAAGTGTTTTGATGAAACTTGGGTTTGATGCCACATGAAAGTGGAGTCGTCACGGATGAGTGCAAACCAAATGAAAGGATAAGGGAGCAGCCGAAGTGGATTTGTTGCACTTCTCAGCCATTTACACTTATTACTTGTTCTTGTTGATGAACACATTTACACAAAGCATGTTTATGCAATTAAACACATCAAGCTTGGATGCAATATCTCACACAGAGACAGTAACGGTCACAGTGGTGTAAGCAGTGCTATATTTATTTCTTGCTGATTGTTGTGATGAGGAAAAGACTCATTTGTACTTATTACTTAGTAAATATTCAGGCAAAGTTTACAGCATTTACACCTGATGTCCACTTGAAAAACTGTTGCTTTTTCAGGCCAGTTTAGCTACAGATCAAGATTATATGAATTAGGTTGGTCTGAGCTCTTTAAAGACATGATCCGTCATACGACATTATGAGACTCATAAACCCCTTTAACTGCAGTCTACCTGTGTGTAGAAAAGCGAGTAAACAAGCAGCTGTACGAGGCCTGGAGCTCATTAATCACGACTAAAGGCTTTACCTAAACAGGGCTTCACAGACGACAAGAAGACAGATCGTCGCAGGATGATGAATCAGTTACTAATAAATTACATTTATTTTCTATTTCAAAGGACTGGACGCTCACTTAAGAAATGAGTCCCCAGGTTGTAACGTAAATAGCTTAAGAAAATGAAGCATAACTCACACGGACACTGATATTCTTTACTAAAACAACTGCGGACGAATAAAGGCTGAAAGGCCGAAGACCTTTAGTTGAAACAATAGCACAGACACACGACAAAACTCACAATCTCACAACACAAAGAGAGTCCAACAATGCCTGCACACCTGCAGTAGAGGCTCCTGACCATAAATGTAGGTGGGGCAGATTCTGGATTGTATTGTAGGCTATATGATTAACCTACGATTGATTGACAAATGACTGAACACATGCAGAACACTTTGAGCAGAGATGTAGTGTCCTTGCGTAATTCAACCTGCGGGTGATGCTCTAATGGTGAGTAGCAGGCTTGACATACATACATAGAATGTTATCTTAGAATGCACACATGAATGTAGTATTTATTGTGTTTGAATATTGATTTAAATGGTTACGAGGGGGAAAAAATCAGGAGAAGAAAACAAAGCCAATTCTCAGAACAATTATCAAGTAGCTTAACCATTGGCGCATGGAGAACTGGGCTATTTAACAAAACAAACACAAACAAACTATTTACAGGCTATTTTTTATCTATCTTTTTAAATTTTGATTTTTTTATTTTATTTTTATTGATTGTTCTTTTGCAATTGTTTCCCTTCTGGAATGCAGAAATGTCATATAGGCATATTCATATTTATTTACAGGCTATTTACAAGAGGACGTTTAAACTAATTGATTTATGCTTTCACTTATTTGATGGTGATTTATTTTTTGTATAAGAATTTGGCCCGCCGTTGCTTAATATTAGCACATTTTTCGATGATTGCTTTGTTGAACTCGGGGATCTCATTTCAATTGAAAGCATCGCCAATGGTATTGGAAAATGTCCTATTGAACGACCTACCATTGTCCTTTGTTTGTTGTACGATTTTTGTTTGGCTTGACGGGGCCAAGTTGTTTGATGGCCATTTTCTCGCTAACTGACAATCTCTCAAACGAGATCTGTAACAGCAACTCACCGCTGTTACACACGGGATGATCGGTGCCGCCCGCCATGTTCACAGTCTGACGCACGCCTTTGACACAGACTCGCATACCCTTTGCTGACGCGGAATGATATAGCATTGTCCGGATCTACGTTCATGTAACGTAAGAACAGGCGGGCCGGTCTCGTCTCTGCCCATATGGCTCTCTATCCGAGCGCGCTGCATTTCCACTTCTCACCACAGATTTACATTGGAAATGTGGGGCGCTGTTGAGCTCGGGAGGGCTCAGAGACCAGCTGCCCCGCTTAGTGCACTCATTAATATAGTCACCCTGTCAGCCGAAGCCAATGCGCCAAATTTCAACATATCAGTCCCACTTTACGACTTGTAATAGCCTAGAAACTCTGAAAATATGTTTGAAATAATGATGAACTCATTCACGAGTTAACAATTTTAGGATTTATTAAGTTTATATAGAGTTCTATGTTTTCAAGTGGCTGAATATTTTGGTGGGGCTCTGCCCCACCTGCCCATACAGACGAGCCGCGGCTGCACACCTGATTAAAAAACATCTTGTCAACCACTGTCTGTGTGCAATTAATGCGAGACCTCCAAAGATTTTAATTCATCATCAATTAATCCAATCATCCATTTTCAAGACCCTAAACCCAACAGATTTCAGTTTTATATGCTGAAATATAAGATGATGGTATAATAAACTCAAATGGTTATTTATACATTATTTAAAATACAAGTTTCCTTTAAAACTAAAGTTAAGTTCAAATAAAACGTTATTAATCGTGTGACATTCAAAAAGGATGTACATACATATGTCCAGTAGATGGTGCTATTTCTTCACATTTTTATCTGCCAATGTAATCAGCTTTAACAAGTATGTCTGTGCTTTGGAGATCAGGATAATACTGAATACAGAATCAATTAATGAGACTCGATCAGCTTCCTTCAGATGGAATTATTTATTACTGCTAGGTTTCAGAAAATTCTTTATAAAATGTGATTTGTCTTTTGCAGGCAGTTTCTGCGAATTAGACAAACTGTATCTTTGGGTGGATCTTTTTACAGATAAAAAAATTGACACATGACACACGTACATCAATTACAAATTGTACTTTGGTGTAACGTGGGCAGCAGGGTTTCTGTTAGATTAAAATCAACACCCACTTATGAAAGACATTTTAGAAAGGTGGTGTTGGAACCAAAGATAGATGTTTTGAAATAACTTGTGTAAGTTTATGAACAAACAGTTATAAATATTAAAATCTAATGTATTTTTGTTTGATTTCTTAACAAACACTTAAATTAGCATGTAGATAATCTTAATTTAGCTGCCTAGGATATTTATTTTCACACCTTGTTTTCTTATAAGGACAAAGAAACAAAAGAGGAAAAAGTTAGCATGTTGGTAAATGTTTTGACACTATGGTCCACACTATTTCAATCGAGTGGAAAAGCTGTGATTTACCCAAAAGGGTACTGTGGATATTAAAAATATGAATCCTGTCATTTATTATTACAATGTTGAAGCAGCAGGAAGCTTGTGCTAAAATATGCACAAGTCCAGAGAGAAACTCCGCTGAGAGTCAGCAGATTTCAAAGAAAGATTGACATAGATAAATAGGGATAAAAGGCTATTTCCTTGCCCGCTCTTGAGACGGTTATCTGTGCTGCAATGAGGATTTGAGCCAAACTGTGGACCTACACTCGAGCTTGTCCTCTGGCCTCCCCCCCTCGAGCAGAGACAGATAACAGACAATGTCCTTCAGCTGCACAGACACGGGCGGCTCCATCTGCGGGAGGTTAGGGACCCTCTGCGGCGTTGTGTTACCTTTCATGAGTTTAAGACCTGAAATACAAAATATAATCAGAAGTGACGGATGTATTGTTGTCTGTGTAGGAAAGAAAGAAAAAAATAATAATAAAGAATACACAACAAGAAAAGAGGAAAATCAACACCAAGAGGGAAAACAATTCTGATTTAGTTTCTGCTTAAAATACCCTTTTAACACAAAACTAAGTCTTTTCTAGGGTTTGTTTTAATATTTGTATTATTAAGCCAACTATGAATGATGAGATTTCTGAAACCAGACACATGCTATGGGTTTGGCACCAGTGTCTGGGCCTGATGACATATTCCACACCTGAACAGAGGCCAAACACGAATCAGGCCAAACACTTTCATTAAATGTTTTAATTTGATCACATAATCAAGAGATCTGTTAAAATTAAGACCAGGAGACAAAATAGGTCAGGATGTCCTAGTATTGGACAACTCTGTGTTAGATTATCGGGGCCAAATGAAACAGGAATACAATAATTATTAAAACCATTGTTGCAGGGAATTCGACGGTTGAAATAATTCACAGATTAGATGGGATTTGTTTAGACAGACAGGTACATAAGATACATAGATGAGGGATAGATAAATAGATTTCAGATTACGTTGCCATGAAATTGGTCTCGAAATGGTTTTCCTTACTCAGTACACGTGTCTTTTCTGACGTGGAGGGGCTGGGGTGGGAGAACTTATTACGAAATGACACAAAAAGATGTTGGCAAAAGTCCTCAGGGAGCTCCGTTTCCAAGAATGTCTTCATGAACAGTTTGAAGCCTTCAAAGTCAATCTCCTGAGGTTCAATGAATAAACAGTTATACTTCTTTAAAGGTTTTAATGTCTACCTTAATTAGATACATTGTATTACTGAGTAAGACTCTGTGACTTCAGTTTACATTTCATGTTGTAACCGTTGTCATGTAAATTACACTGTCCATCATGTGTTAATTTAACTACAATTCTCTTAAAACTATACCTATGTCCCTATATTTAATCATGCTTAAAGGAGGCGCACTGTCTGACATGCCTGATAGATGTATCTCTCACAAGATTAGTCACCTGTTACATAAAGTGCATCACACCTATTTAACAAATAACATGCAATAGCTGAAGGCAGAAAGAATTACAAACAATGTCCAAAACATGGTAATATATATAATTAAAAGATCACTCCAAGTTCAGAAATCAATATGAAGTAGTATCTTAATTTTTTCCAGAGCTGTATATATATAGATAGAGAGAGAGATAGACAGAGAAAGAGGGAGAGATAGAGAGAGAGAATGTATCATTTATTAAGTCAGGGAGTAGGTAAGAAAGTAATTCCATCTTTCTGTTCTTTTAAAGATAATTTCACAGCCATAGACTAGTGGGGACCTGATTTAAACAGAGCATCGGTTCATAACAATAGACCTTCACGGGTCTCTTACCTGATTGAGAATTTCCTGTTTCTATGCCGCATGCAGAGAGGAGATTTGAAAGAGGTTACAAGACAGAAAACATATACAGAGCAGGGAGGAGAGGGGTCGTTTGGGAGCACAATTCAACAGACTTGTTAGATTATAAACATTAGCTGTACTTGACATGCTTTACAAAGAGGGAAGAGAGAATTGACCTTGTTTACAGTGTTTTATTTATCAACTGATTGATTCATCACATTGTAAGCACCTCCTTAAAGTTACTGACAACTTGCTTTACAGGAAATAATCGGTAGTAGAAATCGTTAAGAAGGGTTATCAGGTGGTGCCAATTAAAGTAATGGGTAAATATATACTTATACTTATAGTGCTTTGACATTGGAGGCTGTAAAACACTCCACTACTTACTCCTGTGACACTTTTCCTTTAACTTGGAAGCAAAGGGAGGGTCTCCTAAACCATTCAGACATGAAAAGTGGTGCCTCCACGTCTGAATTACCCAAACTATGATTCCCATCACACCATTGGCTGGATGGAAAGGCATGTGACTATTGGCCCGATTCAGGAAGAGCGCTAACAGGGGATAGGTACCTCCTCAGGGTTGTACTTCGCCAGCACCCCGTCTCCGTGAAACTCCTGAAGAACATCTTTGAGCTTCTTGGTTGAGTCTGGAAAGCAATTTGTTTTAATAAGATACTGTCATTTCATGATAGAATTGGTTGGAAAAACAACTGGTTGTGTGAAGCTGGATGTGTAGGTTTGCTGGCTGCTCTGGTTCACTTGAATAAGCTGTGGTAAAAGTTGATCAATAACAGGTCTTTTACATAATTCGTTTCATAGTGTAAATGAGAGATAAAGTCAATATCTTATTAAGATTTGTTTGCTGGAACTTCATCCAATGGAAGATGATCAATTTGGATGACTAAAACTTTTGTTTTGTTATGTCTTTGGAGACAGATGTTTGGGGAAACTGTTTTGGAGAGCTATGATGAAACTGCATACAGCATCATGGGAATATCGGCCCCTGTCGGCCACTTTAGAGTCAAACATTGTATTCCAGGTCTGAAGGGAATGTCCTACTGAGAGACTGAGGAACTGAACCTTTTCACCCTGGAACAGAGGAGACTACGTGGGGACTTGATTCAAGTCTTCAAAATCATGAAGGGCATCGACCACATCAAACCAGAGGAGCTTTTCCAGATCAGCAGGGACACACGCACCCGGGGACACAAATGGAAATTGGGCTTCAAGGCATTCAAGACAGAAAACTGGAGACACTTCATCACACAGAGAGGCGTCACAATCTGAACAAACTCCCCAGCGTTGTGGTTGAAGCGACAATTTGGGAACATTTAAAAATAGACTGGATAGGATCCTTGGATCACTTAGTTATTAATGGACACCAAACGAGCACGATGGGGTGAATTAATTAATTAATCTTGGAGGACCTCAGACAATTGGGACTATTTCATCTATTGTATATCAATATATTGGTGTCTGTGTGGGGTTCTATTGGGATTAATGTTTGTGTAAAGTATTGTCATTAATTCTCCAATTCTCCATCAAATTCACCAACCCTTGTTTTGCTATCTAACCTTTGGTGATCATTTTCTAAAGCCTGATACATGGAATATATTTACATCAGCATTAACACAGGGAGATTGTGTGATTTATTTAGATAAAAAAAGACACTGTAAGAGATGAACCAGCAAGTGCAATGTAAACGTGAGGCCTTTGTAACGGAAATTATCACGAGGAGTCGTCCACAACATTACATTAATTCCACTGACACTGCGCTATTTCTGGTTTGGCTAACTGCAGTTCAAAGCAGGAACACAGTCCTGCTTCTGCTAATGGTATTACATGCCAGTTGAACGGCACAAATGAGATCCTGTTTAATAAGAAAAATCTTCATATCTGGGTATGAAGGTTAAAATTACACTGACATACATCTGACACTGACAGACATACATCACATATATTTTCCATTTATTATTAGTATTCCCGCTTCTAATTTTGGCTGCTGGATACGAGCTGTTGGTTCAGGCACCTTTTATTTTAAGAATAGCATCCTGAAGAACCATTGTTGTTTATGCTACCCCAGTGGTGACTCAGAGTATTGCTGTCACATGAAATAACTAATGCGAAATATAAAAGTCTGTCTTCCGCAGGTAGCTGGCTAATGGTGCTGCATGACCAGTGGCTATATTTGGGTGCAAAGTAGTGTAATCCAATGTGGAGAAGTGCATCATGCCCAGCTGTACGCAACGTGTCATGGCGGCAGATCTGCTTTGTTTGCAGGCTTTTTTGTCACCCTCCAGTCTTGCTGCCTTTCAATTCCAAAATACACTAGGATGTGTTACCCAGGACCTAGCAGGTCCCTCTATCAAGCAGCTCAAGGTTGGGCTCTCAGAACGATACCGGTCCAAAGCACACATCCAAGTTGAAGAGCAGATGGTGAAGGGAACATGAAATCAAATGTTTCTGATTGGCCACCACGATTTCTGGATGATCCAGACGATCGTTCGATCCAGTAGGTGTGCAGTATGAACGAAAAGAAAAGCCTCAGTCTTCAAGCACAGCCTGGCGGGATGGGAGAGACCCTGTGAGGGGCAGTGGTGGGACGGGCCCCCTGAGAGGTGATGATCCGATAACAAGCCTACACCTTCCCCGATGTTATCAATGCCAAAGGAGGATTCACAAAGAACAGAATGCATTTGAACATCAGGTATTGACTCTGTGCTTTTGAAGGTGTGTGCACATATGTTTGTTCATTGATGTTACACTTGTAGGAGGCTTGTGAAATAACCAGATCATTTATTAGTGTGTCAGTAGTAAGATTGTAAGGATGTTTATTTTTTTATTTTTTATGCACACCAGAATGGAATATAATATAATAATGTTTGAATATTTTAGATAATATGAGCAGCCAAAACTCCCAGGAGATCTGTCACACAATTCTTATTGGTATAATCTTTCATGAAGCATATATATATATATATATATATATATATATATATATATATATATATATATATATATATACATAATAATATGTTCCAGAGCTGTATATATATAAAATATAAATCAAATATTGTAGTGGTCTGGGACTGTTATGTGGAATGGAGGGACTGCAGCGTTTGTGTGTGTCAGTTCGTTGTGTTGGGGGTGGGGCAGATCGTTTGTGGATCTGGTTTATGGAGGGGAATCATTGTAGCTTTGGGGGTTGAAGGTTAGCCCTGTCGGGGAACAGAGGGGTGCCGTGATTGGAGGAGATGAGGAGCAAAGAGATTTATAGGGGTCCCCCAGTTTCCGCCGGGTAGTAGTTTAGAGAGAGGGTGTTTGCACCAGTGAATCCAAGCAGCAAAAAGACTAAAACGCTACATTGGTGTCAGATAAGAGCATAGGATTTGGCTCAACAAGATGAGAGGAGCCGTGTGGACCATCTTATGGAGGTCTCCTGAGAATGAGAGAGGGTGGCAAAAGCTTGAATTCTGCAGGATCTACCCAAAGCCCGGGCATACAGTTTTTCTGGGAGATCTGGGAAGTGATTCGTATGACCTTGCCCACAGTGAGTAGCAAACATGTGACAATAGTAAGAGGCCTACAGCATCCTAGAGCAGCAGAGAGAGCGAGAGGCAGAACTGAGTGAGTACCAGGAGAAGCTTCTGCTTAAGGACGGCAGCATTCGGACCAAGAACTATCCAAAGTGGGAGATGAATGGCGTCCAAGATGGGGGTCCATTCCAGTGGTGGGTTGAACATGCCTGAGGTGGGCCATAGCGTAGCAGCAGATGGGTGGTGTACGAACAAAGATATCTCCCGAGAGGCAGAGTGTGGTCGCCTGTGTGTGAGGTGTCCGAGAGTGGGACCCAGCTCAGAAACAACGACCGATGAAGCTTCAGGGTGGTCACACACAAGACCATCGATCTCAAGCAAATGGGGGCCACAGGACGCAAAGCAGTGCATGGGGCAAGGAGATATATAGGGGTCCCCCATTTTCCACCAGGTTGTAGTTTACAAAGAGACCGAGTTCTGTGTGGTCCCATTAAAGCTGTCTGAGAATAAAAACTGTTGCTTGCACCCCGATTCATCAGTGAGACCAAGTAGCAAAAAGCCTAAGATTTTACAATATAAAGCAAAAATAAATATCACTAGTCACATCACTAATATCACTGTCACATTTGTGTTTGCAGATTTTATTTTATTTTTTGTAATGCTTTGCAGATCTCACCAGACACTTATTACTACAGCTTCCAGGATGTACGATTTAAAGATGCATCTCCATGCAGAAATACAACACCAATTGCAATGCAATTATATGAAGGACTCTCCGTTGTCTCCCATGTGCTGATAAGATTATTACTCTACTATAATTCCTAGACAGCTCCGCATAGCTGTCATAATACACAAACCAATTAGCGAGAGGTATGTCAAGACTGAGTTAGACATCGCACCCTGAGGAAATATATGGGCCTTGGGGTTCTCATTATTTAGATTTTTGTTCTACACTTTGAATATCTCATAACGGAATCAAATATATTTGAATTTATAGATGCCAGAAAATAATATTTATATTCATATTTATAATAATACTTCCCTTTGAAATATTGTTTTTATAATGCTTATCATTAGAGCATTTGTATTTTGATCTTATTCCAATCAACAGTGTTATGAGTCATTGGTACACTTTTATCCTGGCTGAAACATTGCTTCCACCAATAATTGTAGAAATGTCTGATTTTAAAATTTGTTTTCAAGAGAGTTCTCCCTGCCTGCACATTTGTCTTGTCGGTAGGCTTCAGGATTTATAATGTTCATTGATTGTGATATTGCTCAGGAAACAATACATAAGCAAATACATTCATAAATCATTTTTCCTGCTTGTAAGAAAGGGCTTGACTGTGTAACACTGCTATTGTAATTACTTCTTACCAATTTAGATTTGTAATCTTTAAGGCCTGAATTTTGTCGAAAAACAAGTCTTACAAGATATCACGGCTAAAGTTTACTGGTTTACAAATGTATCTGAAGAAACAAAACATGAAAAAAACACTGGTAGATGGTAGACGCTGATTATGAGTATATAGTTGAGTGATTCACATATTAATCTGCTTCTGCTTAAAAGTGTGTGGGTTTGTGTGTGTGTGTGACAAAACAGGTAGAAATATGCTTACACTGCGCGTACTCCTGGAGCTGAGAGAACTCCGCAGGGCTCATAGTGACCCATTTCTCCTGGTTCGTCATGATGAGAGAGCGTGTTTTGTCACATCCCAAATATCTGTGTCAGCTCAGCCTGCTGGCGCTCAGATAATCACCTGAGTGCCTGTGATCCTTCCAAAAGGTCCAAAAACTCTTAATTGCATAAATCCACCACAAGCTGAGCTATAACCACAGTGTCGCCTCTTCCCAGAGCTTCAAGGTGTGAGGAGATCATAGGTGCTGTACGTCCATTGAATCTACTGTGGATCAAAGAGAGGGGGGGATGAATTAGCATCAGAAGTACAAACATACAGGAAAGAAGAGTTGATTGATTAAATTATTAATTGATTTCACTTATGGGCTCCAGCTGAAAAATCTAAATGTGTTCAAGCCTGACCACTCTATGGTTCTGATTAAATGTCGACCATGATCCCTACAAAAGAAATATATACTTTTTTAATGTACAGTACAAGGTGTCATTATTCTCCATGAGCCTCCACACAATTAGCATTTATTTCCCATCCCTTTTTAATTAACTTTGCAGGATTGTCTATACAAATGCTAAATTGTATCTTTCTTTTCATGCCACAAACAGCATGAGTAAAACAAGTTTTAAATATTTACTGAGGCTGCTGATACCGATCACTGAGGTCATGTGGATGTTTTAACTATTTCCCACAATGCATTGCAGCTTGATAATAATAATTACTAGTACTACAAAATGTTGGTAACACTTTATATGACAGTGTTGTTAATAAATGATTGGTAAATAGTTTATAAAGCAGTTCGGAACTATTAATAATTCAATTTATAAACTATAAATAAACCTTTATAATATATTATTTATCATTCATAAAAACCAAAGAAAATGCAAGCTGGTAAAACGCAATCTTTATTATACATGATCAATCGAATCTTATAAAGGTTTATTGATCATTCGTCCATGGATTTATTAATGGTTCCTAACTGCTTTATTTAACCATAATTTATTTATGACACTGTAAATTATATGTTACCAAAATATCTGTGTATAGTTAAATATTTTTTAAACTTAGCAATATGTATTTTCATGTATATGCAAATTATTATTATGATACATTTTATGCTCATATAACAGACAATTAAAGAACAGATAATCTTGTCATAAATTACCCTGAGGCTGTATTCTTTGTTCTGGGACACATCTGTCATTTTAAGGACATGGAATTTAAGACACCATCTGTTTCCTTTTTGCTAAGATTTAAATAATTCAGAGCAACTTATCTAAAAGTCATTCACATGATTAAATATCATTGTTGAATGCTTTCGACTAAAGCAGGACAATCCTAAAACTAAACCAACTTTGTAGACTGTAATTTGCTGGAACTACATGGCTTTGACTAACTCATCAACAGGAGAACTGCCCACAGATGACTTGGGGATGTTTATATTTAATGTAAATTTGATTTACAAAAATGCTAATACAAATTTTAAAATCTATTCTGGAAGGACAAATAGGCTAAAAGGAAAAATACAATAGGGTAGTTTGAAATTAAAAATAAATAAATACTAACCAGTTTTCATTCAGATTACAGATCTTTTATTCTTGGCTGGGATTAAATCAAAACTTTGACCCACCCGCTAATAACAAACTACAGGACTGTACTAAGTCGCGGCTTCATTTTTTGTTAGATGCTACTTTTGTCTAATCATAAATGTAACCGCTATGATGTACAGGTTTGTAGTTTCCTATTAGCTCGTGGGTCAAAGTTTTTATGTAATCCGGCCCCTTGTTTACAAAGAGAAGCACACTACCGATCTGGAGAAAATAATGATCAATAAACCTTTATAAGTTATTATTGATCATTTGTAATAAAGATTTGAAACAAAATGGCAGATTTAATAAATGATGAATCATATCTTATAAAGGTTTATAAATGTAATTATTAATGGTTCCAACTATTTTATAAACTATTTACCGATCATTTATTATTGACACCAAAGTTTATAAATACAACAAATACAATGAAAACTTGCACTCGATTAAAATAATTTCATTTGAAATGCATATTCCTTATTTATTGGAAATAAAAAAATAGGATTCACTGTCATTCTATTTATTAATAACAGACACAGCACTGGTGGACAATGTTGTACCCAGACTACAATGTCAACAATCACTTGTTTCTGTAGGGACACCACAGCTGGAGGATCACAGAGTTTTGAATTATGCTTCACCCAGACATCTGACTATAGGCAGTTGAAAGTACTGTATTTTGTAATATCAATATTACTGATTTGGAGAAGCATGAACACAATATGTGATTTGGACTCAGTCATGTGAAGGGTTTATATATCTGCATTTATATGAGTTTTCCTTTAAGTTACTGAAATCCAAAAGATCTAAATATTTGTCTCAGAGGTCAAAACCCCACTTAGTGTCTCATCCAGTGTAAGAAATACAAATCAATTTTTTCATTCTGATAGTTCGGACTGCTATTAATGCAGTGAGAACAAATGAAGTCAAGCTCCCACCGATCTGTATTTATCCACATATCTCTTGAACCAGCACTGGGTCACTAGACTGCCAATCAGAGAACCATCGGGCTACTGGGCTCTATTGATCTTTCTGTAAATTCCACATCTCATTGTCATGTTTTGGAGATTATATTGCATTTCAACCGGGTTTCCATGATGCATGAGAATCTTTCAGAGTTCTGGAATGTCCAAAAGAGTTTAATTGTCAAATGTGCTTTATATTGAAAGTGATAAAGTTAGCAGTGCTGTTTACCTATTCCCTCTTCGACTGATTTAGTACACAGACAAAACCCAAGAGCACTTTCATGACTACACAACATTGGAACTTCTGAATTTAAAAATCTCCATATATTGGTTGGGATCCTGTTTAACTAAGGGTACTATAGGAGTTTAAACAAGATGATGTGCTTATTTTTTCTCAACTCTCTCTCTCTCTGTGTCTCTCTCTCTCTCTCTCTCTCTCTCTCTCTCTACTTCTTACATCAACTGACAATAAATCTTCAGCTGATAAGTCTTATTGCTCTTTGGAAATGTGCCTCAGTGTTGCACTTAATACTGATTTATTCTACTGTATTGTCAGGTATAAACAATTTAGTCACCTACTCTCCAATATTTATGCCCAGAATCATTCATTATACAATTTAATATGCTTCTGTGCATTTAGTTTCTACTTTTGTATCACTCAAAACAATTAATCTCTGTTTATTAAAACGTTTATACCTTGTTAAAACCATAACTCTGCCTTACTGTAATAGCCTAAATATGTGTGCATATTTACACCCACAGAGACATTTGCATAATATAGGTATACATTATACATGTCCTTAATGTTAAAACAATGCCTCTTACTTTAAGAGAACGAGTTATTACAACATTAACTGTATGGCAATTCCAATATTAAAGTCATTCTTCTGAAGCCTTTGTATCTCGACAGCTGTAGCCTAAACCCAGATGCAGCATTGACATGATCAATTATACACTTTGAACTCTACATATCCCTTACAAAGATCAGCATTTCCAATTCTCTATTATTATTTGGCACATAAAAGCTTGCAGGGCGGAGGCAACACAAAGGGAGTAACTAAAATCAAAACCAAAGGCTTCTTATATTTAAATTGATATTTAATTGTTGGACCTTCAGCTCATTTGACCTGACCTAGTTACGTATACCCTGTGGAGCAAAGCTTTGTTCTCCATCATGCCGTCCTCCCACCTCTCCCAGGGAGTTTGACCTTTAAGCCCCCCTAATGTACATCTTCTACTTATGTCCTCATTTGCTAGAGCCCAAGAGTGACTTGATACCTCTAATTGTGATTAAAGCTCTTGACCGAGGCTTACAGAACCCCCTGTAGTGCCGCTAACAAATGTGTGACAAGCCAGAGCTGTCCAGGTGCTGAACTGAGCATTTGCCATTTTTATTAAATTTTTATTAGATCAAATCATGGGTAATTTGTGCTGAGCTTCAGGTACAGGTATAAAAAAAGCCTTATATAGTACAATCAGAAGGTGGCCTGATATTAGAAGCTCTTAAAACAAAAGCCCTCACAGCACAGCACTGCCTTGACATCCTATGAACTGCAACAGTGAAACAGTAAATACAAAAATGCTCCAACACTGTAGTAAGAGGACTTATTAATTATATCAATTATGAAAGTGCAACATAATCCCCAGGTTTGTTATTCTGGTTGCTGCTCAGACACAGTAGAGGAGGATGTGCACTTTCATTGTGCCTCCCTTCCCCAGTTGATTAATGAAGCAGGATATGCGAATTGAAATCTAAAAATAATTAAGATGATGATGTAGATCGTGTGTTAGGAATGCTATGGACAAATGTGAGGAGGAGTGTGGCTTCTTTAAACACCACAAGGTATTATTTGAGTTTTCAGTAGCAAGAGAACCTCTCACCCAATATCTGCATTTCATGTTGTAATCATCTCTAGGAGCATCTTGGATAAAATACCTCCCCTCTAAACCTAAGGTAGCCTAAAGATTTGATCTGTTACATCAGGGAAACAGTCTATTGGCATTAGCCTCTGTGTTTATCCTGTGTGTATTCTTGTGTGAAACTCTTATGGAACTATAACCATAATCCCATTCACAATTAGTCATCTTTAGTGCACCTGTGTATATAAATATGCATTCCAGTGGCTTGTTTATTTGACCCAATTCATGTGCAAGAGCAACGCATAAATTACTCCAACACTCACCATTTAATAGTACATATTCTTCTGCTCCAATTTACTTATTTAGATGAGATGGGTTATAGCTTTTTAACTGCTGTTACAGTCCTTTCACATTTATTTGGTCGAGATGTAAGTCCCAAGATATAGTTCAACCTTGTGTTGCACGTGAAGGCATTGTGTAGTCAGAAGTTGTCAAACACAATACAAAAGCACAGATATGAAACCTGTACCCCAAATAATATATTAAAAGTTATGGAGTGAAACAAACATTGACCCAGCTCTTTGTTGTTTTGCAATTAAGAAAAAAGCAACACATATCTTCTTCTTATATGTGTCTTCATTTGAAGGAGGCAGAAGTATAAAAATAAATGAACTAATCCAGCATTTGTGTGTATCTTCCTCTTGTTTGTTTTGTTTCTTGTCCACTAGTCTTTTTCTCTGTGTACTGTGATGGTTGTTTAAGTAAATTGGCTCTGCGCAAAATCACACAAGTGAATTCATGCTGGGCCCAAGATTGGAGTATTCCCTTTCGAAAACTTATTTCTACATGTATTCTGCATGTCCAGCTCATTCCCAGAGGCGTCCAGAACAGTTTACAGACACATCACGAACACCAGTGCCTTTCTTTAAACACGTTATCTTTAACTGCCTAATCATAATGGTGCAGTTGTACGGATTGGTTCTCTGTCATGTTTCTATATTGATCAAAATGTATCCATATTCATAACACCATGATTCTGACGGTCTGAAGGATATATATATATATATATATATATATATATATATATATATATATATACACTTCCATTTTATTATTCACTTATTTTATTTATGGTCTATATAATACTGTACTAAAACAGCAATGCATTTTCACAACTCAAAATAAATGAAGAGAGAAACATGTAAACCAGAGCGATATCTGCCTCGTTATGCAGAATAGAAACAAAACCAAAACATATTTTAAAAGAATACTGATCAATAGAACGCCAGATCCTTATTAGATAATCCTATTGGTCCTGGTGTAACACAAATGCAACAGCAGGCTTTTATACTGCTGTGTGAACTGAATGAATTCAGCTGCAATGTTTGTCTCAGCAGGGAGCCCCACTGCCTAACAGGATCATTACAGAACTAAGACAAGACTGGCTCAAGCTGTAATGCATTAAGAAGGTGGGTATTTTAAATGTAAGCTGTCACTCTGCAGACACTAAGTGAAAATGATGAGACAGGAATACGTGACAACACATCAGATGCAGATGAAATTCCTCAGAGTCCCATCGTGATGCAGCATTCTCTTAAAAAAGCAACAAACAAGAAAGCACCAACTCACCTGGCTTCAAATAGGGCAACTATATTCCAGATATGGGCAGATTGAGCTCACGACACTTGTCCATTCGCACTGTGCTCTGCCGAGGTCCTCGTGAGTCACCGAGCAGCTCTGCTCTCCCCCCCTCTATTGTCACTCCGGCACACGAATGCAGTGGCTCCTGCAGAGAGTACAGAGGCAGTGGATGTGTGTGCCGAGCTGGAGGAGTGCTCCAGCCAAGCGCCTCTGCAATTATCATTTCCCACACTACTGCTGACATCACTGCTGGCCTCCAGGAGCTCCTCGCTCTTTCATCTGATTGATGTCCTGAGTTTGAATACTTTGGGAGAGGAAAGGATGCCTTTCTTGTTAACATGCTTCTCAACAGGAGACAGCTGCTACATATCAAATTAGATTCCGGTTAGTTTAATCAACGTTGAGCCGAGGGTGTGTTCACACAGGAGCGTGCATTATACAAACTCGGTTATTCGGCAGAGGAGACCAAACAGAGGCCAAACAAGATGCCATTGCAGAGGTAAATCGATCTAAATGAGCCAAATTAAATCAAACAAAATGCACATCGCTTTATCCAACAGTACAGCTGCTCGTAAAGGTTGCAATAGCACATCTTTGTAAAGATTACACCATGACAGGTCCAAACATATAGGGCTTGACAAAAACAAAATTCATTTTAACATTATTTAGAGTCTGTACCATTTCAATAAAGTGAACAGTAATTGTTGCTCCCCAGGGAAGGAATTAAACAATAGTTGAATTGAGTCTGAGACCAAAAATTAATCATCAGCTCATATTTTAAGCAAACTGATCTCTACTTCCATAAGATACCCACATGTCTCTCCTTCCATAGAATCAGAGCAAACTGCACCTACAGGACATAATGGTGAAAGATATCCTTTGATATACAATCAATTTGAACATGGTACATGCTGTGGAAAATGCTAATTCTGAATTCTGACGCCAACATGGTTGATTGCTTTGGGGATCGTTTTAAGTAGCATGGTTGCTGAAACCACTGCATACAACTCAAACTTTTTATCCAGTTATTTATCATAATTATATTTAAATTCACGTTATTTATAGGCAAGCTGGCAGGGTGTGCTTGCCTTTACTCTAACAAGGAAGATACATGTCTTTAATGTAAGATGGCTGAGCAGTATTATTGATCCTTGGCTTTCAGCGTGGCTGGACTGTTCTTTATGAATGAGGCCTTGGGAGACTTATCCAAGCTTACAGTTCTCATTAAACATACAAAATGGATGGTGTATCGCCACATGATTCCCATAACACAGCAGCAAACATTAATTTAACTGCAGTATGCTCACTTTCTTAAAAAAAACTAAAACAAGGTAGCAAATCCACTCGTGAAATATCATGAATCAATATTCAGACAACTTAAACGTGTGAATTATCCTTTTCTTATTTGGTTTGGTTTTATGTGGTTTCCTAGGAATCAAAACAAAAACATTAGATTTAGTCATCTCTCTTCTATAAAACTATTTTAACCATATATATATATATATATATATATATAGTGGATTATTGAATAGTAAACATACCACAAGATAACCTGCCTCACAGTAAACAGTGCACTTAATTGGTGTCTTGAGTGGTTTATCTGGTTAAAGCTCCTGCCAGCAGCACCGAATGAGTCTTACAGATGCAGCCATTTTAAATAGCACAAAACATTTTTATTACCCCTCACTGCCAGTATCAGAGGTTAATGTTTTATTTCATCAACAAACAATTGACCCAAAACCCCACGGAAACCCGCAAAGCTAAGATTGCACTACACTGAGAAGTCTGCACTGCACTACAAAGTCAATATTATATAATGCTTAAGTCATCAGACTTAAATGCAGGGGGTTGTAGGGAAACAAAAATGAGGGAGGATAGGGAGAGACAATACAGAGGGAATATGTTGAAATAGCAAATGCAAATATAAAGAACAATTAGGAGTGGGGTACAGGAATTAATTGCATTCTATGGAATTCGTGCAGGAACATTTGCAAAATTAATAGGGGAATGTTTTTGCTTACAAAACTGGATTTACTTGTCATATCTTTATTTTAGGATATTATAGCATAGTATGGTCCCAAATAGCATATAAATACTTTGAGAAATGTAGAATAACCTTCATTCACAGTTCAGAGTCAATATATTTATGTAGTATTGTTTTTATTTTTATATTAGCTGATGCGTTAATCAAAAAGCTATATTGTATGGACACTGTATTGGAAGCTTATAAAAAAGACTGGGTGCGATTATTTAAGGTGTCACAAAATAACTCAGAACCTGACCAATCTGGTTGCCCTTAGTCATTCAAAAATATAAACATAAAACATAGCTGTAGCTATAGATTGTATTCAGTCAGCTCAAAAGCATTTTAGTGGACCCTTTTCAAGTGTAGCTGTACCTTAATTGTGTAGTCTGCACTAAGCATGTACTATTTTAAGGACACTAATGTCTTTAAAGAGAGCCAACAGGATGTCATAAATAATTGCAGGGAGCATGTTTTCCCTGATCTCTAAGCTTTCTGTGCATCTACAGACTTCAGTCCTCCAGCACCAAAAGCAAGGATTTAAAGAAGGTTTTGACTGATTAAGCAGTGGGGGAAAAAGTAATCATCAAGAGATTGATTATACCGTGAAAAGTCTTTATCAAACATTATCAACATAGAATACAATTTAAATGTATTTATTTATTCAAAAAAGTACGCATTTCAAAATAAGGTATATTCTAACTATAACATAATTTACAATTAGGGATTGGGCGTGTCTCCTCTAATGTGCTAACATTAATCCTACCAGGGACTAATACTGGGATATAAATACTGGAGTACACTTTCTTTTATTTAAATTTTACTTAATTAGATGGTGCCACTGGGACTAATATTTTTTAGGCAAAGGGGAACTCTGTAATTGTGTATTATAGTTGAAGGTCCGGGATCAATTCCTGTCAGTTGTATTAGAAGGCATATACATTCAGGGTCTAGGATGTATATTTTTCTTTAATTTATGGAGAATGCAATAATGGACTCTAACTAGTTCTAGCTGCTGGGTTTCTGGTATTTACAGACAGGTCCGCTATGAGTAATTGATGTCAGCAGAGTGCGGGAGATGGACTTGTGAGGAGGAAGCGATTGGTCTGAGACTGTGGGGCAGAAGTGCAGGCATAGGAACTGTTTGTCAGCTTTATGTGTATGAAAGATAACATTGATAAACTTTTCCTTCCCTAACCTAGGCAGATGTCATTTATCTCCATCGTTCAGTTTGTGTTGTGGATCTGTTTATGCTACTGTTATGAAACTGACAGCAAACTTCACTAAGAAGATTTGCATTTTGGATTTATGAATTTCTTGTGTCAATCTGAAGCTATTATGGAAACACCAGGACATGTCTGATGAGCCAATTGCTCTCAATCTATCTGTGAAACGTGTCTGTGTGTTGTAATGTATAAATGTGTGACAGGAATCCCTTCGAAAAAGCCACTCCACAGTCCCAGTCAAACCATCTGTACGTTCGCTAAACGCAATTTGTGTCTCCAGACCACCAGTCTGAACCACCTGTCTAAGGCACAGATTCAGGTGCCAAACGTTCAAACCAATTGCAGAAAGCAGCGATAAACACAATACGGGTAAAGATCAGTCCCCTGATGCTGCAGGGTTCGAACTCTCTTCCCAGTCTAGGAGAGTGATGTCACCATAACAAGCTCTGGTACATAAAGGGATATAAAGGTGTCTGATCAACAGCCACAATTATATATTTACTAAATACATTGATTTAAGCATTAAAATTAGCTTTTGAAGTTTAAATTGCTAACATAAGGTTGTAAGAGTGCCATACTTTCTGGAGGATGGGTACACTTTGAAACGCACTTGACATACTGAGTCCTCAAGTTAACAGTTAACAGTTGGTGTGATAGTATGGCACCCTGATGACTCAGTTTGATTGTATTGTAGAACAAGATTTGTTAAACAAGATGGTGCCATCTGCTCTCTGAAACAAAACAAACACAAAAATGAAAGGAAAGAAACCTGTTTGCCTGCTAACGAGTCATATAAAATATACTTCAGCAAAATCAGATAATAAACTTTCCTTTCTTGAACCAGAAAAAGGAGACTTTAAAAAGTTTGTCAAGTGTCTCACCTGACATTGAAGATCTGTATCGGGTTTTGCAGCTGACCAGCAGAATCATTGTCACAGCAGCCCAAGACAGGGAATGGCTTAGTTTGAGGGATTCGTTCTCCAGGACGAACGGAGCCAGGCAGACTATTTGTAAATGCTTTAAATTTGTTCATCGTCTTCCCTCGTTCACTCTGAAGAAATCTTTCCACTTCTCTTTCTTGCCCATATTCCTTGTACAATTCACCTCAATGCAAATGTTCATTCACTGGGAGACCACCAACAGTTGGATACAAATGGGTTTAGAACCACTTCACAATCATGCAGCTATTTAAAAGTCAAACCTTTCTTCCAGGCTTTATTGAATATCATCTAGTGTCCACTCTGCTTCCATTGGAGACACATATTTCCTTGTTTTTTGTCAACTAAAGGTTTGCTCCAGTATATTGATTCTTCTTCAGTTTCTACGTTATATGTTTAAAATGCTAATTACACTGTTGTCTCCATGGTCTAGCACATTAAATATCAATTGAATTACTTTGAAATACCTGGGAGAGTTTATCACATTTGAAAGCACGTTCAGCAGACAGCTGGTTGGAAGCACAGTCTCAGTTTTCTGATTTCCTGAAGAAGACCTAAAGCTTCAGCTATAGTGTAAGTCAGGGGCATCGCTAGACCCTATTTAGAGGGGCTTAAGACCCCCTGTATTTTCTCTCAGCCCCCCTATGAATAATACGATTATGAAGTAATGCCACTGTCAAACAGTCCGCCAAAACACTGTCAGCCACCCCTTGTATTTTCTATCAGCTCCCCTAAATCTAATACAACAAAAGAATCCAAGAATGAAGAAGTAACTCCACAAAACACTGTCAGCAACACCCCACCCCCCTCCCCGACACCAGAAAAAAAACCACCGTCAGCACCCCCACCCCCAGTCCTGGACACCATTTCCAAGCCCCCCTAAAACTTAAATGTCTGTGGTATACGTAGAAAACAATGCAGGGCAGACACAATGAACAGCACACCCAGATCAATCAGGACAATGGCTTCACCCAATTTAATATATAACTTCACACCAAATAACCAAACTATGAACAATTTCCTCCAGTCACATCTCAACCTCTCATTGGAAGGGGACAACTATTCATCGGTTTTAAATTAGAATAAAATAAATCAAAGACTACAGTTAAAACTTTTAGCTGTGTGCGATTGCATTTACATTAAAATGTCTGACCGAAAAACAAACAGCAGCCAAAGGAGATACATTCTCCCTGTGGTATTTTGAAGACTTTTGACCAAACAATATAAAAGTGCTATGAAGTAGCAGTCAGGGGGAAATTATATCCCCAGTCTGCATAGGCCTCACACATACATTAAAGACCGGGGCATGAATTACATAACATGAAAAGATTCAAAGTGAGATCCGTGTCATATGCATTTACCCTGACAACACAAGAATCTCACGGTGAGGGCAAAGGTCACACAGAGCACGGTTAGACTCACTGGTCTGTGAAGTGAGAGTCCCTTTTATCCCCTTTGAAACAGCACCGTATTTTAATTAAATGTGACAAGATAAAACACCGCATGAGTTAATATGACCCAAAGCGATATTAGGCCCGATGCGGATGTAAAACATGTGTTTGCAGCAGACTTTGTGAGGAAACCGTTCCAAAGTGCACCGGTATCTTGGCGTAAAGTTTTTATGAATTAAAAAGGCATGGCATGTCACAGGGTAGGTCCTATAGCAGTAGGATTATTTGATTATATAAACGCTGGGATGAAATTCCCAGCGGGGGGGGGTAAAACAAGGACACTGTAGTCTTGTGGAAACATTAAACTCTGCAGTTAACAAAAAGAAAGCGTAGCACGACTTTTTTTTTTTTAAAACATTTTGCTGATCAGTGAAGTGAATACCAAGTATTGTTGGAAACGTTTGACCTATTTGTCCGTATTAATTATTATACTTCAGATTTTATTGTTTACGGCTGAAAAATCATCCCAAAACCGCAAGATAGAAAGACTCCATGCTTTGCTCATTGTTTTACCTTTATATAATTACTTCCATTTACCAGTAAGTGACAGTTGGTAGGCAAAATGCACATCCTGTTTCTATACCAGACACTCAACCCACTGACTGCCTGAAGGCTACGGCAGGTTCACTGGACCTTGAAGTGTTATTTTTAGAAGGAAAATTGACTGGCTATAAAATGTGAATTTCTGTGTAATGAAATACGAGCGGCTGTTTGCCACATTTAATCATCATCAAGATCAGTGTTTGTTTTGGTTGTGGTTGTTGTTGTGTTTAATTTCACCAGACATCGGGGCACGTAAACGGATTAGTAAAGACCAACCATCGGTAAATATTCTCTGAAAGCGTGGTGATAACAAATGTCTAAATGACTCCAAGGGAAGCGGGTTCTGCAAAACGATTAAAATGAAATTATATAATAGAATGTTTCAGGGGAATTTGTGCAAGTTGCCATGGACGAAATATTGAATATTGAGTTTTTTATATCTGTGAATACAAAATGGGACAAACAATATAATCTACATATAGGAAGTATAATATGAACAATAGGAAGACAGGAAGTTTACATGCTAAGAAAATGAGGTCATCTTAACAAACAGGAGGGATTGTACAAACTTGAAACCAAGGTGGATATTTGTTGCTGCTATAAACAACACAATTACAATGTGTTTTATTTTTATGCAGAAACAAAAAATGTTTAATTTGAACTTCATATCCAAGCTCTTCAAAATCTGTTATTTTCACAATTTCCTTCAATGCACTGCAGCAAAATTAAATCATTTATTTCTTCTTCAATAAATGTTGTGAAACTGTCACAAACTCCTGAAAGATGCAACAATGTTCAATATGCTCCTTTAACATGCGGCTTGAATAGTGCATAGCAGTATGTAAAATAGAATCAGGGCCACAGTTATCAAAAGAGTTTTCTTTTTACACAGAAGAACAAACAATGAATAATGCTCATTCAACAGCCAAATTCAAAGCGGTTTGAAAAAAATATACGCGGGACACCCTTGACGAAACAGGATATCATCTCCCGAAGACTTTGGAGCTGAGCGCATAATCCTTTACACAACAAATTCAATTAATTGCTTTGGTATAGGAGAACTAAATAGTATATCCCCCTGCACAGAATCAAGATCAATTTTTTTGTTCTACAAGTAATGTTTAATTAGGTTTTAGGTGACTCTGTAAAGACTCATGAGACGATCGATATTTATGATCCACTACAAACATGTAAGACCAATTGATAACGTGAAATATCTCAGATTGATCAATTTTCTGAAGACAATATTTAGCAACCATTTTGTCGTCGCTCCGTTGTCCTCGGACTCAAAGTTATAGATCTGTCCTTGAACAATTCTACTTAATTATACAGTGGAATTCATTCTCTGTGAATACACTATTGATTTTGATGCTGATATTGATTGCTGGGTGGCTTCCATTTCTCATCTTGAGTTTTGATTTTCGATTCTTCACTAAGTCATTCATGTTATGTCTGTGGGGAACAGGAAGCTGTTTATTTACTACCTTGCATAAACTTAATGATGTTTTAAAGTCCATTATTCTGCCATTATCTTTCCGTATTTCCCTTCTGGTACCATGTTGTGAGTCTCAGATTATTGGCGAGTGAGTGGTTCTGGGGAACCTCCATACGGTCCATACTTCTATCGGTGTCTCTATTCAGATCAAGCTACTTGTTAAGGATATATCCTATAATTTGAAAATAAAATGTTTTACATACAGACGTGCTCAAATTTGTTGGTACCCCTCCACAGAAAACGAAGAATGCACAATTTCCTCTGAAATAACTTGAAACTGACAAAAGTAATTGTTTATTCCATATTTAATAGAAATCAGACTTTGCTTTTGATTTTGTTTTTCAGCAAAAATGATGGGACCCTCAACCTAATATTTTGTTGCACAACCTTTAGAGGCAATCACTGCAATCAAACGTTTCCTGTAGCTCTCAATGAGACTTCTGCACGTGTTAACAGATAGTTTGGCCCACTCTTCCTGAGCAAACTGCTCCAGCTGTCTCAGGTTTGATGGGTGCCTTCTCCAGACTGCAAGTTTCAGCTCTTTCCATAGATGTTCCATAGGATTCAGATCAGGACTCATAAGGCCACTTCAGAACAGTGTTTCGTTCTTATCCATACTTGGGTGCTTTTAGCGGTGCGTTTTGGGTCATTATCCTGTTGGAGGAGCCATGACCTGCGACTGAGACAGAGATTTCTGACACTGGGCAGTACGTTTTGCTCCAGAATGCATTGATAGTCTTGATTTCATTGTGCCCCGCACAGATTCAAGGCACCCTGTGCCAGGTGCAGCAAAGCAGCCCCACAACATAACCGAGGCTCCTCCATGTTTCACTGTAGGTATGGTGTTCTTTTTTTTGAAAGCTTCATTTTTTCAGCTGCGAACATAGAGCTGATGTGACTTGCCAAACAGCTCTAGTTTTCACTCATCTGTCCAAAGGACATTTTCCCAGAAGGATTGTGGCTTGTCAATATTCATTTTAGCAAATTCCAGTCTGGCTTTTTTGTTTTTCTTTCAGAAATTGAGTCCTCCTGGGTCTTCTTCCATGGAGGCCACTTTCACTCAAAAAGCGACGGATGGTGCAATCAGAAACTGACGTACCTTCACCTTGGAGTTCAGCTTGTATCTCTTTGGCAGTTATCCTTGGTTCTTTTTCTGCTGGGGTTGATTTTCCTCTTGTGGCCGCCCAGGGAGGTTGGCTACAGTTCCATGGACCTTGAACTTCTCAATAATATTTGCAACTGTTGTCACAGGAACATCAAGCTGCTTGGAGATGGTCTTGTAGCCTTTACCTTCACCATGCTTGTCTGTTATTTTCTTTCTGATCTCAGACAACTCTGTCTTTTGCTTTCTCTGGTCCATGTTCAGTGTTGTGCACACAATGATACCAAATGGCACAGTGACTACTTTCCTCCATTTAAATAGGCTGAATGACTGATTACAAGATTGGAGACGTGTGATACTAATTAAAGAAACTAATAGAAACTTTTCTAAGGGGTACCAACAAATGTGTCCAGGCCATTTTAGAATATCTTTGTAGAATGAGCAATAATTAATCTCTTTTCACAGCTTCTTTGCTTTATTCTATGACAAACTAAAGGCATGCAAGTATACATGATGCAATAGCTTTTAATTTCATCACTTTTCAGGAGGAATGAAGCATTATTTCAATGAGCTGTAAGGGTACCAACACATTTGAGCACATCTGTAGACAGTAATAAACTAACTGTGTGCCATGCGATAAATCATCGATTGTTGTGATCAAATGCGTGCACACACACAAACTCATACCTACATACACCACCCTGCTGAGCATATATTAAATTAATCCACTGTGTGACACAATTGTGAAGAGCTTTGAGACATTTGTTTGCATTTTTCTTTTCATTTTGCCCTCTTCCCTTGTTGGAAGACAGGCTTCTGATTTTGTCTTCAGTCCTCCACAGTAAATGTTCGACATTTGTGGAAGTTAGTTCAAGAAAAATGTCTTTACACTTTAAGTGTAACTGTAAGCTTGTGTGACAGTATGTAGTAATATGTTTGTTATACGAATAGCCATATAACCCGTGATTGATGTTATAATATTCCCTGGTGATAATGTGCCCTGAATTTAACCGTCACAAGGAAGCTGTTGAGAAGAATATTGAGGTTTGTTTATCGCAGAAGGCTGAATTTCTCATTTCCAATTCTGAACAGATCTGCGGTGCGTCTCCGCGAGCGTCACTGCTGTTAACTGCATCACGGAGCACATTAAAGAAACATAAGGAAGGGAGGAGGAGAAGTCTACAGCATTCTTTAGTTACATCTTACCACCATGAAGTCTTTACTCATATTTACTTATTTTATTGTCATACAATTATGCAGATTTTTTATATTTTTTTTAACAAGCCTTTACCAAGGGTGCCAATAATTTGGGAGGTTACTGTATATATATGTATATATATATATATATATATATATATTGAGTATATACACATTGCATATATAAACATTGAGTGTGTGTGTTGGAATATTGTTTCTTTGTTGTAAGATAAGACAGCCAAGACAAATATGTGCTTAACTGGTGTGGCTGCTTATTAATTTAAAATAAACATCTTCTTGCAGAATGCAAATTATAATGATCTGTTTTGTGTGCTCTGGGATACGAAATCCCCGATCACATTTATTCCAAAATAATCTAGTAAAATACATGGTTTTGAAGTACTTATTATTATTATTAAAAAAACTGTTGCTTAGACCAAAAAAATTATATAAATTTGCATGAACTGACTCCCATCTAATTGATTAAATACAGGCTATATTGAGTATATTGTTATAAATATCCACTGCATAACAAACAATAAAGCAATACACACTACAATGATTAAAAAATACATTTTATATTCCTACAATTACAAAAACAAACCTGAGCAGTTGAAAGTTTACATATCCCCTGAGTTAACTCAGTTCAATTAACCTTTACATATTTATAACAATTGCTTTAAAATTCTTTAAGTTGCATATCTACAGGGCTGTTGAACCTCTTCAGATGTTTGAATGATTGTGTATCCATTGGGCCAGACCTTTTGGATCAGCTGGTAATTGCAAAAAACCTCCTAAAGTTACTAGAAGCTCCTCGAAGACACCTGGATTGCTGTTTGGATTTAATGGAAGGTAAACATTTCAGTTATTATAGAATATAATAATCATTAGTCACAGGGTGGTTACTACCCTGCAAGGAACAGACAATTACAGACACTGAATGGATTCATGTGAGTTTGCCTTTGGTAGTGATATTAAGGAGGCATCCAGCCCTTTCCCTGGCCACAGAATGAATGTTTTATTTCACTGTGATGTAATTTGTGCAGACAAGAAATCTATAAAAATAAGATGATATTTTGGAGTCTGAAGCTTTTTCCTTGATTTCACTATGAATAAAACATGATTGTGTTGTTTTAGGAGAAGATGATACGCTTTCTCCCCATTGTGGCATGACAATGATCCAGGGAGCCCAAAGATTTCCCTCAGGCACGCTTTTAACATGGTTATTAAAAAGATCTTAAGAATTCGAACTGCATCTGAAAGTATTATAGGTAGTAAAAGTAATTGTTTTGCACAGTAGACCAGCATCTCCAGCATACAGACACTACATGAGTAAAATCTGAAAAACAGGGAAAAGGAGATGCATTTTTCATTCGTGTCATGTTTCTGAAGACCCATAAATGTTGGCATATTTAAATAGGAGGAAGTTAGAAAGCCCATGTGTAAAAGCCTGAGTCTGAAGCTCTCTCTCATGTACGTAATTCTTATATAGATGCGAAGGGAAAGAAATCCACTTGAGGATCCTTCCCATTTATCTGGTGTTCAGTCCTGACCACTTTCCTCCTGGGTGTTGGATCCAGCTTAGCTAATAAGGCTGTATAAATCCATTTATGGAACCGTTTTAAGATTTATTTATTCACTTGCTAAAGAAATATCTCAATCTCTGGACTACCCCTCTTCTGAATTGTGTACAGCGGAAACAGATCATCTTTTGCCACCATCACAATTAAACTGACAAAGATCGCCACTGGTGCGGTAATTACAGCTCTTTATATGTTAAACAAATAATCAGCAATAACGTCCAACATGCAATGTGTGCTGAATCACCAATGCCTCCACAGACCCCAGAATTAGAGCTAAGATCTGTTCATTGCTTTTTCTAGATAGACTTCATTAGTCTGCATGTGAGCACACGATTCAAATTAGTGTGCGTGTATGAACATGCAGTCCTCTTCTCTTGCAAGATGTTTATGTCTGCAGACATCTTGTTATAGTATAAGATTTATTTGTGTTCAATGTGAAACTGCAGTTGTGTAGCGACAGTATGCATGATTGTTGCTTGTGCTTTTCGAACAGATCAAATAAATAATGATAATAATAATAATAATAATAATAATAATAATAATAATAATAATAAAACTGGAGTTATACTGTTTTTTCTGTACCATTATAGAGCTTTTTTTATAGACATGGGCATTTTCTTTCAGTGTCTTTCAACAAATATGATAACATTATATTTTCAATCTGGCAATGCTGAATACACTGCCATGCATTAGTGCGAGGGGCCGGGGATGTACATTGATCAGCGATCTTCATTTTTAGCTTTTGGGAAAAATTAACAAAACACAAATCATGTATGAATACATACACGTTTTAATACTGAAAACAAAGCAAAACTAAAAACAGATTTGTTGCAGTCTGCAAATGAATAAAGCGTGTTAAAGGGCTTTAAAAAAAAGGGTACCAATAGAGATAATATAATAGGTATGTTAGTGTCAGTCCTACTATGTAAATTATGTACCTTGTTCATAGGGGACAGGTAAGGGTCTTTTACGATTATTTTGTCCCATATCATATGGTGGAAAAAGCCATCAAGAGTGATTTGTTTACATCATAAACTTAATAATATGCAAATATGAACCCCAAAAGGAAAAGACCAAGTGTGATCAGGACAGACCAAAAATTGTCAAAGGACAGCACAAAGTATACATGATCAAAAAATGTCATATGGGAGCATATTGTAACAACAGTATATATTCCTAATGAAATAGATACACATTGAGCTTTGTGTTCTTGCTTAGTCTAAATATGAATAATCCTACAGGTATACAGTACAGTATTTATAAACAGATTTTCTCTCTGTCTCTGTATTACTAAACTATGCTCTGTTCTCCCTTAAATACAATTGTCCTAAAACATTCCATCCATCATGAAATATTAACTAAACATAACTGAATATAACCTGTGTGTATTGCTCAAACATAAAATATACACTGCGTAGGCAGGACAGTGTTTTAATTAGCTTTAGTGGGTTCTTTGCTTTCAGAGTACAGTATATTTTACATCTGCAACAATATTTAGACACTTTAATTAAAATATTTGTAGTTCGTGTTTGTAATAGAGTACTTTATAATTGGTTTCTATGACTCAAAACACAAATGGAAGATAAAACAAATGCAGTACAGCACTACGAGCTTTTATAACACTGCAGTTCCCCTAAATGTAACATTATTATTATTATTATTATTATTATTATTATTATTATTATTATTATTTCTTGGCAGACGCCCTTATCCAGGGCGACTTACAACATAAGTGCAATACAAAGTGCACAGTTAAGTACACAGTTAAGTACAAACATGTTTTCAGATAATTAAAACAATAAATACATTTTAGAAAAGGTGTTTATCAAATGTTGGCATATTTAGTCAAAATATGGGAGCTGTCTTCTAAAGAGTCCCGCGAACTGACCAGTCTGGCTTCCTGTCAGGGCAGTTTTCTGACCAAGCTGGCAAAGCAGACGGGAGACCCTACTGTCAAACGTTCTTACTATGAAATAAAGAGAGAATTTTATGTGGATGATGAATAAATGCAAGAAAAACACCCAAACTCCAATCTTCATTCACTGTCGATGTGTTCTGGGGACATTAAATAAGTGCTCTAGTGGGACAGCCTTAAACTATCCCATATATATTTTAATATATTTTAATCAGCTCTTAAGATTTTACAATCTAGAAAAGGTATGCATAACTTCATTTCATGTATGATATTCATCCAGCTTCTCCTCACTGGACTGAATTTCAGCTAAAATTCCAGACATTTCTGCAATACTTTTATATTTGTATCATATTTGAACCTGCTAACATTGGAGGACTTCATAAGTCCATATAAACAGCCCATACAATTGCAACATTTAGCTTTGTAATACAGGAGCTTGACATAATACAACAGTAAAGAGTAACAAAGCTTTATTACACTTAGGTACTGGGAGAGAGTTACAGTTTTTAAGCTGATGCCTGCAGATTTATGCAAGACTATTTTAAGGCAGTGTTTTAAATTGTACAGGTGGTAGAACACATTAAAACGTACGGAAGACACATGCTGAATATTCACTGAATCACAACGACGCCATCTGGTGATGAATACTTTAGTTTGTTTCTCTTTAAAACTTCAGTTGATCGGCCTCAACATCTGGCAACTCACTCAACAATCTTTGACTTTTTACATCAAGTTGAATGCAAAGTTTAAGTAAGTTTAATAATTGACTTTAACTGGAATTTAGAACTTTACATGAAACTAGAACTTAATTGTAAAAAAAATGCTTAAACTATATACTATAAACAAACGAAAACTTGCTCCTATCATCCTCCCAATACAGTAGAAACCTGCCTCTTCTTGATAATGGACACAACTGAAAACACTGGAATGTCATATTGAATATTTTTAATAGATTTTGGGATTTGATAACCTTTTACCCAGAGAGCCTTGATACTTGTCTGACTTTCCCCAAGATGATGAATGATTGTGTACTGATCGTGTTGCCTGTGTACACCCCTCCCTTAACCCTAACCATACCTCAATCAAAATATTTTTCAGGAGCTTCTTAGAACTTCCAAACATTTCATCAAACTACAAGTTTCCTAAAAATCACTGCAGTACTGTATGTCTTTGTTTGCGTTCCTGAACAGATATGGATATTTAAAAAATGAAATACATATAAAAAATATAGCCGTATGGATCCATGAGGGAGTGCCGAACCTTTAATCAGCACTGAGCGGATCATCGTTAGAGGCCAGTCATCCTGAGTGGCATGGCTCCTCTGACCGTGCGCAGTTTCTCTGTTGTGCAGAACAAGGTGCTCCCTGACACTGTAGAGTAAGTGTGGGCTGAGTTCCCCCCAAAAAAAAAACAAAATGTATGGGTCAAGTTGTTTTTGTAACTCAGAGCAACGCTGAGGAATGACCGGAGGGGACCGTGTGGGTGGTCTTGGTCCACGTGGCGTCAGGGAAAGGAGGGTAGAGTGAGAACATTGTACAGTGAGATGCACAGACAGTTCTGCTGTGGGCCTCTTGAGGCAGATGGGAAAGACGCTGTATCTACACATGCTATAGTAGGGACCGGCCCGTGTTCAGTTGGAAAGAGGTGAAACAGAACTGTCTCTAGGACCGAGAGAAGATGGCAGGTGATGCCGTGCCTGACGTCAGCAGAGCGAAACAGAAGTTGTATGAATTAAAAAGCCATCAATCTTACTCCATCTGAACAGTGTATTCATTGGGGAATTAATAATAAAAACAAGTAATTCATATGGCTGCTGCTGGGTGTCTAACTCCTTAATTTCAATAATGGTGAACCATGTTGCTGATTTACTACAGTTGCTTTTTCTTTCTATTTGAGTTTGATGGTGTGATGTCATCTAAATTTACACCAAAAGAATCCTGTGTCTTGTGTCAGTCGTCTTAATAAATAACACAAATAAATGACTTAAATTACAAAGATCTTGGATAATGAGGTAGAAACATTGTTTTATTATTATATTGAACACAAATGAATGAATTCAGCCATGAAAACAAACTGTTTTGCTTTGGGCCACAGTAATTATGATTGCTAAGATACGGTAAACAAAAAATCAGACTAATAACATGCTAAGGAGAGAGATATTCAACTGCATGTTGTTCTAACATCATGAACAGTAGTTGAATTGTTTGAATGATAGAAATAGACAATAAAAGTATTTAATCGATCTAAAAATCAAAGGTTAAAGCACATCATGATCAACTTACAAATAAAAACAAGTCTTACTAAATCTTATGATCGCTATTTCAAGGGAAAAGGCGAGGACCACAGCGCCCAAATGAAGGAGATCTTTCAGTGTTGCTTCGTCTTGTCATCTGACAGTCTGCCCAAAGTCTGCAGTCCCCAGTACACCACACACAACAAGAAGAAGACCTGAATAAAAGAGATGTGCTTACAGAATAGGGTCATGTGTTTTAGGATAATACCAGCTTCATACCACTTTCAGTCAATACACAAGTTCTAGATGTCTCCAAAGCCACATGCTTACTGGTCTTGAGGATGAATGAAATTTGACTTCAAATGTTAATTATTTTACCAGATATTTTTACAGCAAATTGCATAGGAGATAAAGAAAGAAAGAAAAAAGATAATGGTGTGGATTCTGAGCACCAACTCAATTTGAAATTAAAAGTAAGTATAAAAAAAACAGCTCTGTCAATGTGAAGTCTCTGTACGGGTCAAGGAGAGGCAAAAGACTCTCACATGATGCACTGGTGTGAGGTCGGGGGGTCAGAGGGATTGTGGCGGACGGGGAATACGCTCAAGGCTCTGCCAAAACACTGGGCTGCCGAACCCGTCTCTCTTCCACGTTCTGGGCCATAAACTGCATCCTACTCAGCGCGCTCTGCCAAACCAGGCCCTTGTCTATCAAAGGTCTCGGCTGATGGGAAAAAATGAGTGTTTCCTCTGGAAGACGCAGCTGTTTTCCTCAGAGAGCACAGATGCCTGGAATTTCCCTGCTCTTCCGCTCTGACTACCTGTCCTGGCAACAGGTCCCCCGACGTGCTGAGGACGCAGTGAGGTCTACACTTTGTGTGGCTTGTTTTTAATTCAACGTTTAGCTTTCCCCTTTTTTAAGAAAACATTTTGAAAGACCATCTCTCTGAAACAGATCTCAAAAAATGCTCAGAAAAAAATACTTCAAAGAATGCAATTGGGGTTTAGAACTTGCTATTATGATTTATAATTAAAAGTGAGTAAACAATTTCACCACCCTAATCAATATTCCTTATAAAATGAACCCACTCACCGAACAATGAGAAGTATTATAAGAAATATGACCCCACAAAGAACAGTGGGTGGGTGTGGCAATGGTTTGAATTTATCCTATTTATTGAAAACCACAACAAAACCTTGTTGTTTGTGCTAAGAAATTCAGGATATGCTCATGGCATATTCATTTCAGATCAGGACACGGTAGTGAAGTCATATCGCGGCATCAGCAAGTGAGGTTGCGGCCCGGTATAAACATCTAATTAATAATTAATTAATGTGTTTAAAAAGAGCAGAGGTAAGCAGTCTGACGCTCATGCGATCATGATAAATATAGTGTATTAGTGTCACTGTAGTGGTGATCCTTATCTTACTTCAGGAATAACTGCAATGCGCTCACCTCGTGTTCTCATTCATGCAGCTCCATGACTTTCGGGAGCAAAAAAAAACTAAAAAAAAAACATGAAGAGATGTGAACTGTCAGCTCCTAGAGATCGGCGGGGCCATAAAAGCTGGATCATGCTGTTCTCGTTTTGAAGTTGTCATTTCCAAAATTGCTCTTTTCACAGAGGCCTCTTATGCACTTTATTTATTCATGCATTTGTTTTAATCCAGCACTATAAGTTTCAGCTTCCAATAAAATATAGAAATGCAGAATACACACACACACTCTCTGAATGTCTATATTTTATCTGAAAAGGGTGAATGCTTGACAATTGGCCCTGTCATTATACACCCCCATTACATGAATGCTCTCGAAGAACAGCACGAGAAGGGGTTAAATTAGTTTCAGACGGCAAACTGAGCAGCTGCATTCATGATTGAAATCAAAACAAGTCTAAATCCTTGCTGTCAGCCCAGTGATATATTACTTGTAATGGGAAGTTTCCAAACTCCTTCTTCCATATGGCTGCCTACACGTTCAGTAACACAATGCCTACAGAGCGCTTGCCGGAGTCCAAAACATCTGCGTCCCATTCCTGCGCTATTACTTCCCAAGCAGCCTCCCACAAACAGCGCTGATCCGCTCCATGACACCCCTCTCTGCAGGATCGCATTCAAGACTTTCAGTTTTAATTTCATCATCTGCCCAGACTTTGGGTGAAAGAGAAAACTGCTTCTTATTCTTAATCCTTTGCACTGATAAAAAGATCTGTTCATCACACAGAGATCAGATTTCTGTACGTAACTCGAGCATTGTACACAATAACTGCAATACACAAGTTACAATCTCTTTCTTGGGGAAAGTTATCTTGACTGCTTTACTACTACCATTTTCTCAGACACACTGCACTGAGATTGAGCTTCCTTACTATCACATTTCACTCTACTACTTACTGCCCAGAGACACACCAATAACTCTTATTATTATCGAATGAGATTTCTGTAAAGACAGCATCATTCATGGTGTGTGGTGTTGGTCAAAAGTGCATCCCAGCAGGGAGATCCATGGAAAGTTAGTATAGTTCTATTAATTTGTAATACAACATAGTGTAATGTGACTCATAGTGTGTTAGCTCGTTACGGTGACATCATCTCTTTCTGAACACGGTATAGTCTTTCGGCGTAGCAGGTTCGTCGCTGTGCTGATGCAGCCATGCAGACCAGGCGCTTGGAGATGTGTTTAAGACGGTGGTTCGAGTCCAAACAGGAGTCTGATGGCTCACGCTACAGTAGGACTCTGGATTAGTCATAATTATAATTTGGTTTTCACATAGTTAGATGCATTAAAACCTTCTTTAGGACACAGCTTATGTAACATGGCTCATTTGGTTTATAATGAGCACGTTACAAAGTGACGTAACCCCTCAGTAAAAGTAGTACAGTGTTAAGCCTCCCATGGTGGGAGACCTGGTGTCTTGGCGTAGAGGGCTTAACACTGTACTGTGCTGGAGCCACTGCGGTGTGGAGTGTTTGGAGGGGTGCTGGTGGTGCGCGGCTTGGATCGTGGGCGGGGAGCTCTGTCCTCAGATGGCTATACTTATCATGTCAAGTGTTTATTGGTACTGTATTACTTGTACCAGGTTTGTTGCTTTTGCTTATATAGCTATCCCAGCTATTAAAGACACTTCTGGAAGCTTTGCACTCTGGTAAAAATACCTTGCTCAAGGGTGGCTGTTTCTCCACAAGCAATTTAAGCACACAGGTTGTGGTTAGGGTTGTGTGATTTAAGCAAGTGTGCTCCTTGTATTGCAAAGATTGCATTGTGACCAAACAGAAATCGGAAAAATCACTGATACTTTTAATAATATATTGTTTGACCCGTTACTTAATATCCACATAGGCATCTAAATAAGACTGAGAGCCCTCTGGTGGATAAAATGTAAAACAACCAACCATTTCCCCAGTGGAAGAGAGGTGGACGACGACTCAGACGTACTCTTGGCTCTGAAAGTGTCAGGCCTAGCATGACAGCTTTGCTAAGTGGGGCGTGAAAGGAGGAAGTGTGACACCTTCCAAAACCAACAGGAACAACTGTGAGCAGGAAGAGGACAGTTCTACCTTGGTTTGATTTGTATACTTCTGATGTCAAAAGCAGACTGCTCTATTGTAATTCATCATGGGCGACTTGATTTCAGATCACAGCTGTACAGCAATGAAAAGAGCAAACTCTGTCCGACACATGCGAGAGACACAGGATGCATTTAATACACACTGTAGATGCAGGGTCATACATGGCTGTGTTTGTGTTAAAGGTCAAGGGTCAAAGGTCAGTGGGGAGTGACATCTGTGCTTCACTGGGCCGCAGGTCTTGACAGGTTTGAATATGCGAGGGCGAGGATACTTTGATCAGAGCTGTGGTCTGACTTTTCTACATTCTGCAAAAAAAAAATCCAGTGTAAAAGTCTGCAAAGTATATAAATTATTTATTCAAATTTCCAACTTCTATATTCAGAAGAATATGTATTTCTGCTTACTGGCTATAATGTGAACTTTAATAATTTTCCTTAATCCTCTTAAGATATATTGCGTTGACCTGGCTTAAGCACTTTGACCTCATACTTTTTTCTGAGAAGATACGCATGACTCAACTCAATAAATCAAGGCCGTCTGTGTTTAATCCTTTCCCATTTAAGAGTTCGTTCTCCAAGGCAGATTAAAGAGTAAACACAGCAAATGTGGCTCTACTTTTTCCCCCCCTGAGTTTTGCTGTGAATAACAGCTCGCTGCCTCTAATACAAGCAGTGGCGTCTCCATCTTCATCGCAAGAGACCTTGGAAAGTTGGCAGTCGGGGGTGGGACTGGATCCAAAGGAATGGATGAAAAATAAATCGAGGGGAGGACAGCTGTCTTGCAAAATCAAACCCTCTGCACTTTGATGGTGCAATCAGGAAAGTCAAAGCCATAGACCTCTGTCTCCCTGGACTTTCTGTAAATCAGTTCAATGGGATTCCAAAGAGAACAGGGAAGACTGATGGTTCCCCTGGGACTTGTAAGCTGGCTATCTTTCCTCTCCTCTGCCTCCTTAGCAACTTGAAGGCTTCATGGTCTAACATCCTCCTTAGAGCTGAGGCAGCAGAATTGTAGGCATAACTTCCAATAAACGAGTTCTGCCCACTGTGGGAAGACGTGGAAATAAAAAAGCCAATTAAAACTCAGAGAGGACCGAGAGATATTCTACTTTATCAGTTGACCAGGGAAATGTCAAAAACAGCCAAATAACGTTAAGTTTACTTCAAGGATGAAGCACATGAATCTTGGCTCACCGTCCTGCAATTCTTACGGGAAACCCAGCCTCTATAAACTTTAATCTTTTAGAACGTAGTTTCAAAACTATTCAAGTTCATGTCCACTCAGCTAGCACCATCAAAATAGCACCCTGTAAATTATGTCAGAGCACGAAGCGCAGAGTCTCGGTGTCTAACCAGGGGAAGAAAATATTTTAGTCTGGCATGATTGTGTTTCAGTACATTGTAACACACCTAGTTTTGAATTCTTCAAGGTTTGTTTTAAAACGCTTTTCTTCCGCTGATGTCATTCTATTCTGTTGGGTTTTGCTTACACCCATTAGACTATGCCATAATGCTGCCATATTGATATTTTCCATTGAGTTTTTGTGGTATTCATTCAAATGGTCTTTTTCCTATTCTATATTTATATATTTTGTTCATTCTATCACTGCTGTGGTTTATTTTAATTTGGGTATGGCCCTTTCAAGAAAATATGGAAAGATGAAAATTCTGAATGACAAATACATTTCGCTATTAAAACTTGCATTTTGTGAACCTGGATGCTTCAAGCCTGGACTTTAGTTCAAGACAATGAGATTCTACTCTATAATGCTCTGCAAAATCAAAATACATTGACTTTTGAACACCAATTTATTTCAAAATATTCTTTTCATGCGATTATCTTATTATATCAACGTTTCATGCCATGACTTGTTGGCACAGGACACAGGACATTCAAATTTGTAGTTTGTCTTCATATTTTGTTGACACCTATACTCTGTCTCTCATTCTCATGTCTTTAATTATGTTTTCTTTCGGTGGCGGTTTCTCTTCCCACAGCTGGCGCTCAACTATAGCAGTTGCGTTACAACATGGCCTGCAGCTTTAAATATCTCCCCAATCTGTGACAAATGGAGAATTTTGGTGAACTACACTGTAACTATAAAAGCAATTACACACACTTTTATTTAACACTTTTTTCCCCTTGTGTTCAGGGTTAACCGCTGCAAAGCTTGTATTTCTGTAAATCTTACATGCTTTTTTTTATAGCTTGCCAATACAGAAACAACCAATTTACATAAAATAACTTCCTCCGTCAGTGGCACGAATCCTAGTACTTATTCACTCACGTTAGAATGTAGCAATTAATGTGTCAGGCCTAGTCAATCTGTCCAAACTTTGACTCAGATTCAGTGTGATTTGTACGGAGCAGTTGATAATTATTTAAGAATGTTATTTAAGTGTGTTAATACAAATTCCTCATTATTGTAATTTGATAGGATGACTGGCTTTTTAATAACTAAATAGACATACAATTGTTTTAATTTAGCAAAATCTGCAGTGAATATCCATTTATGTAAAAATCCAGTGCCATATATTTCCTTATATTTCAAGCAAAAGTAAGTTACTGAATTATACCTTCCACAACCCTGAAGTATTTAATTAAATATTAAATGTTTAAGTTAATTCAGACCATTTTGTGTCTATATTTATGTTCACGTCACCAGTTTGGTGAATTATTTAGTGAAAACTTATTGGGTATAAAAAGAACATCTATTTCAAATACTAATTCATATAACTATATACAACTATTTAAATGATTTCAAAGTACCTCGTACAAGCCAAACCTTAAAAAAAAAAAATCCAACAAATACATAAATAAATAAATCTGAAATAAAAAAACAAGAGGTATAGGCCTAATAACTTAATTCTCCGAAGACTTTTGATTCTGCTAAATATGTAGGCGGTAGCTGGAATGTTTACCAGAAGAGAAATGAAATTATACAGCTCTTTTTCAAATTCTTCAGTTTTGGGAAAAGAGAGATTTCCTTTCCATTCCTCTGAGCTTTGCTCTGTTTTCTTCAAAATGATGTCATTTTTTTAAAGTTTCCAGACCTTCCAATTATTCCTTGACCTCTTCTAGTGATCTCTGCATTTATATTAAAACTATTTCTTTATAGTCAGTAGCAAAGGGCATAGTAATAAGCAACTAACCCGTGTTTAAAACGGCTCTACCAAAAGAACAAATAAACAAATCATAAAAACACTGCCATCAATATTAACTTGAAATCAAAAGCTGTAATTTCCATCACTTGTGGAATTGAAATTCTTAATGAAAAGAAAGCAGCCTGCAGTGTTAGAATTAGCGGTAAAATCAAGGAAAGGAATAACAGAAAACAATGCAAAAACACAAATCTGATGTTACCAAAAGTGTATATGAATTCATAATTAAGACAGTTGTATTAGCTTTGGTAGTATAGTTCATTTAGTAAAAGTATTTTATAAGAAAACAATGTGATAGAAATCCTAGTGATCAATACAATCTCTTACAAACACAGAGTATTGTGTGTGAAGATGGAAACGTTGAGAAAACAAGAGGGCAGTGGAGCTGATTATAACAGGACAGCTAACTTATTTTATTTGTTCTTTGTCAATTTGCTCTAATTTAAAACACATCAAATCCTCCCACCCCCCAGAATAAAATGACAGAAAGGAAACCGTCAGGCAGGTATAGTGCTCATCGTTTAATTACAGCTGAATGAAGTCATTTCTGCCCATGTCTGGTCAGCTGTCTCTCTAATCTCAGATAATATAGGAACGACATCATGACAATGTTTAGTTAACACCGTGGGCTGCAAATAAGAGTTCAAAGCACCAACATTAAAGACTCATTTTACACTACAGGGCAGGTGTATTTTTATTAGCTCTCCTCTTAAATTGCTATGACTTCATTTGTGGGTCGTCGCCAACAGCCATTATTGGGAACCAGGCGGTAATTACTGTGGGACATGCAATGTCTGAAGCACTTAACCACTCTGCTTTCCCGCAGCCTTCAGAAAGTCTAGCTTACCCGAGTGTTACATCATTAAAGCGAAATTACAACGCCCCCCCGGCGAGGGCTCCATGTGTTGCATTTCAAACAATGGGAGCGACCACTAGCATATAAATTTGCAGGTCAGTGCTGGCACTTTACGAGGGAAAACTCCTGCACAATAATAAAATGCAATAAGAAATTTAAGGGCTCCATATATCACCAAAATCGGTTTTAAAGGCATTGGCACCAAAAAAATCATTTGACTCTTTTTATTACGAATGCTATTAAATTTAAGTTTTCCTAGTTTAAGCCACTGTTAATAGATTGGAACGACTTCAAAACACCTTTTCTGAAACTGAATCGTTTGCCATTTACATCAAGCACCGTGATCATATATCTTTTTCTTCCTTTTTTTATGTTTTGTCGTGTTGTTGTACTTCCGTTTTATACACATTTCATATCTCGGTTCTTACAGCCTTCTGCTGGATGAAATTAATTCTGCTTTGCACACAGACCTCACCTGTTTTGTCTCACATATATACACCTTTAATGGGAAACAAATTACGTAGTCATTATTTCAGCTAGAAATAGTCACTTGATTTCAGATTATTCACAATCAAAATTATTTTCTTAATACTATTATTGCCTGAAAAGGATATCCTAAGACATATACACACACACACATATCTATAGACGAGAAAACTATGATTCCATTTTGTATTATGTACATTTGTGCCTAAAGTGCCTAAAGCTCTTTTAAAACGAAGGCCCAGAGGGAATCTGGAGGAAGAGATCTACTCAGAAACGAATTTCCCACTGTTTATTGGTGATGAGTTCAACAAACTATGATTAACATTCACTGTTTGCTTTATTGTAAATAAACCCTGGAAAAATCACCCCTAAATTCTACCACCTGAGCGAGCAGATGTCCACTGACACAATAAAAGCCCAGCAATTTCAAACTCACGTGCAAATCTCATCAGGCCCTTAGTTAACAGCAGACATTTCTAATTGATTCCAGAAGTTTTCTTAAAAACGGCGATGGCGGGGAAGGAAGGGAATAATGAGGGGGTCGGCTGCGAGCTACAGCTTCTCCCCACTGCCAGGAACGGAGAAAGCAATTTTATGGTCAATTGGTCCAAGCATCTGGAGCCATACATCACAGCGCAGGCCGCCGTTCATGGAGCCAGCGCACACACCGGCTCGGGGAACTTGCTAATGACTCGCTGTCACACCTAAACACAAACCAACTTCATCTACAGAGCTTTGCAGCCCAGCTTTTTCTCTCAGGAGGGCAAGTAGGCCTAAAGGGTGACTGTCAACTTATGTTAAGACTCAAACCTGTTCTGGATACTTCACCGGCATGGCAACATCTATTAGACGAGTCCACCGAATATTTGGCCCGTTCTCTTTTACATTTCCTGTTCTGTCCAAGCCGCAGTGCTAGAAAATTCAGACTCACTCTGCAGGTTTGTCTACCTTCTGTTTGCCATATTAAAATAGCATTTTACCTGATAAGACCCCTAACTAAAAAATATATATTTGAGAACATTATAAATTCATTTCTTCCATCTTCAAAATAGCCTTCAGTATAGTAGATCATTTGTAATTCACGATGTAATTATAGTAAGCAGCACCAGAGCGATACTGTCCCCTAAGGCAGCTTAGACACTGCAGTGTAGTCTTTGGTACAACCAGCTGTTTACCTGAACTTATTTAATTGTATTAATTCTCAATCACTCAAATACCTACTAAAATAGCTGTGACGAAATCCTTTAATGGAATTAAGTGGAAAGGCCGGTATTGAGTGACATCTGCCCAGTGGATAGATAGTTCAGTAACACTTTAGTTGAGGGCTTGCAAATGTCACCTCATAAATGATGCATAAATAAATCTACTAATGCAGAATTATATATTTATAAAGTGTGGGAGTGTCTGTCTAGAAGCGCAGAGCCAGTCAATTTGACCGATTTGGTTACTATATTTTGAATTTCTGTGTTCCTAAATACACTGCACATAGCCATTCGTGACTTTTCCTAAATACATGTATTAAACACGTCTACAGCGTTTAAACTGCATAAACACGTAAATAAATAAGTTATAAACACATTTACCTAGAATAGCCAAAATCAGGTTATTTTGACCGGTCACTTAAATAAATAATAACTCGAATATAAAGCATAATCCTGCCTTCCCTTTACAATACAGTCAGTCTGGCCCTCAAGTGGCACTCTCTCCATGTCTACAGTCTTTCATGTGCTTGAAAAACACATGCATTGTACAGCATTACAGGCATCAGGCATTTTCTTACAACTGTAGTCAGATTGAGTTGATACAGTGATTACCCTGCAATTAAACAGGGATTCAAAATGGAGATTGAAGAGAGCTCCTTTTGGAAATGCCGTGTAGATGAACATGACTGATTCAGGGGCATCAGTGATACTGGCAATGACAGATCATTTGTGGGTTTGTGTCAGTGTTGTGAACACACTGTGAGTGAAACGCCAGGTCCAAATGGCACCGAGTGCTTTTACTCTACTGATCAATACGCGATTGTTACTGCGCATAGTACAGTGTGCAATAACACAGGCACATCATACGCAAAATAATGATTCAGAGACATTATCAGCGGAGGAGCATTTATTGCAATTCTATATTTTCGTGGAGTAAAAGTGTTCACCTGGAGAGGGCTGTCAAAATGCAGTGTGAGGTACGAGCTCCTGCAGGGAAAGTGGAGAAACGTGTCCTGTGTGACTGTACGAGCTGTCCGGTATGCAGGATAAATATATAGTAAATAGTTTATTGAAATACAAAGCTACAGTGAATAAAAGCACTGTATGTTGAAAACAAAGATTACACGGTGTTGAAAATGTTTCATTTAGTGTATAGTTGTGTTTTGATAAATGCAAGTTATTTTTGAACTATAAAATACTGCTTTTGAGCATTTTTCCAAAATTTACATTTAGACTTGTTTCATTCTCTTATTGTATGCCGTTTTTGAGCTTTTTGCTTATTGTAGGCTATATAGTTATTTATGTTTTGACTGCAGTGTGTGCGTTTAGAAAAGTGCTTTGTTATTTATAGCAATAATATTCATGTTTTATAATCATATTTCAATTTAAATACTAAATTTGTGCTATGTAAATGTTGGATTTGATGTTCATGAATAAAACTGAGTTTTATACGATGGTTTGCCTTTGATTGTCATATCACAGCTGTTAAGAGCTATCGGTTACAATAACCGGCTTTGGCGCTTGTAGATGTTCGAAATGTCGGTGCTTCTAGTGTTAATACAGTGAATAATTAGGAGATTCTGTTAATACCTGGTTCATTACACCTGATTAATCCTTCATTATGCCTTTATTAATACTTTATCAATATTCTTAATGATAAAGCATTGATGTAAAAGTAAACTGCAACCTCCTTTCGAAAGTGTTACCTCCACTTCCTCATCCAGACCTCTTCAACCAAAATTAAACTACGGTTGCAAGAAATGTGTCTGCAGTTATAGTTTCAGAGGTGATGTTTCTGGGGTTTCCACATGAATTGCACACAAGTGGTAGTATTGCTATGACCATGATTGATGAGATTGGTCCCTCGTGAAATATTTTATTTTGACCTATGATAGCGATATCACCGGAGTATTATTCTCTAATCTACACAATATTGCTTGTTTCAGTCCTTGTTCATTTTAGTAGCTGTCAGACATTATCTTTGCTACTAGATAATGCAAATATTTTACAACACGGGTGAAACCTGCCATTTGATTTCTCCTACAGATGTATTTTTACAGCAGTATCAGCACTTACCTCAGTGGGCACAGCTAATGAAGACATGATGGGTTTCACAAAGCCAAATCTGTGGCACACCAGAAAGGATGCACAGCGGACGAATTCCAACATGGCCGCCATGGGTCTGTAAAGAGAAAAATGAAAATAATGATAAATCAATCTTAAAAACGATGTGCAATATATTACAAATACAGGACATGTTTATGTATATCACTATTATCTGTGGGCATGATGGTCATCTTGCAGTATATAGTTTGCCTACAGTTAATATAAGGGCCGTGGTCTCTTGGTCCCACCTTGACCAGAACCCTGAACAATAGCACAGGGTCTTCACAAAGAAAAGAGCGTGTCTTTAAAATATATGTCCATATACACAAACACGAATCTGGGCTGGACGCACACCCCTGCTGTTGTGCCGACTATTTCACTGGAATCTACAAAACAGGAAGGGCTAGAAAGTCATGCCTTTGGTCCATGACGAATCCAAGTGATGTCAGAGTCAGGAGAATGTAGCCAGTGCTCAGAAGAATCGCAGTCTGGGATAAGAACTGTGGGAGAAAAAAACAAACAACAACAACATCGTGACACGGTACAAATTAGTCTATCCAAAATATCTCAGATCTGACAAAGCTGTTCATGCTGCTGTCTAATAACAGCTCTTCAGCACTCTTCATTTAACTGAACATCAGTGTAAGCATCTCCACATGTCTGCACAGTATGCAGGCTGCCAGGTGCTGCTGGCTGGTTTAATGGCATGCGCTGGCATTGTGTAAACCATGTTAAATCGCCATATCCTGCACTATTCCACATAGTCCTTTCACTGATATAAAGCAGCTACAGGCAGTGGAGCAGGTTGCACCCTGGATATAGCACTGTCTTCTCTTAATATATATATTTTCCCCATGTAATTTAAAAAGTTGTCTTGTGCCTTTCTAAATATGACACACCACTGATACATTCAATACTAAGCCACCAGGTTTAATGTATGCATTGAAGAAAGAAAAAAGAAAAAGAAAGACAACAAAAGGAAAGAAAGGAGAGGAATATAATTTTAAAGTTCCTGTTGAGAAATCACTAAAAAGAAAAGTGGAGAAGACAGGAAAACTAAATCTCTCCGAGACCCAAGATTTCAGCTACATCTGTGGGAAACACACCATGATGTCAATGTGGTCTCTGAAGCCTGGAAGGGAAAGTGCTGAAGTTGTATTTTGAACTGCACTGTTGGGAGCGGATACTTAGCCATAGCTGAGAGACACTGTCAAAGCTTATAAAACCTCAATTTGTCCTCAAGACAACGGTTTGGCCAACCTTCAGCCCAAGCAACATTAGCTGTGTTTTCTTCTTATCTTAAAAATGACTACTGTATTCCTTCAAGTGTCACCCTGGAGGAAACAATCCCAGATGCCAAGTTTCCAAGTGCAGGATTTCCAAAATAAAGGCTGCTGTGAGTTGGTGGGAGTTTTGCGAAAACAATCAGTAATATTCAGTGTACGTTTCTACACCTAAGTGCTCTCAGAGTGCAAATTTCTTAATTTATTCCCTGTAACAAGATGATGAGTTTACACAAAATTATCCGCATTATCCTGCCAGGGCTAGTATGAGGTTTTTAAAAGTGAGCCGAGCCGACAACTAAGAGTCCTGAATGTCTTGTCTCAGATCATGTATTTCAAATCGATGTGTGCCCATTTGTCTAAAGCTGCTTTCACACTGGACAGTTGAACCCGGAGTGACCTTGGTGCAAAAATCAAGCCAGTGTGAACTCACCCCTGATAGAGACCAGGATTGAGATTTTCAGCCCGGAACAAAGCACTCACCTCAGGTTGAGAAACATGAACATGGACACAACAGGGTTATGCAAGAACACACGTAAAGGCAACGGTTCACGCATCTGTGTGCGTTTGTAAATAGAAATTCCGGGAGCTGGTCATACTGTGGGCAAATGAAAATATGCAGGGAACAAAACGAAATTTAAAAGTGTTCACACAATTGTGGGCTGCCATGCAATGCGTTGGGTCCGACAGAAGAGCGTCTCAGTGCCGTGAAAATAAAATCGCTATAAAAATATTAAAAAGTTAAACATTATAATCGTAATCAATCGTGCAGTGAGCGAAAAATCTGTCAATTTTTTCCCCACTGTGTTTGCCCTGGGTTGAGAATATGTACTGTGAAACGGGGCAAATCATAGCCTGTGTATTGTAGCGCAGGGCAAATGTGAATGCAAACAAGGCTGAACTGAAGGGGTCATAGGTTAACGGCAGCCACCAAGGTGTAATGGCAAATAAAACAGATCAACGGTTTCATATTTTTACATACTAATCAGGGGACCCTAATGATAATATCAACTCTTACTAAAATTAGAACATTCCGATGTAGTTGTTTAAAGTGCGGGCTGAGCCTCAATTCTGTGTTATTTTGCCTTAAAACCCCCCTGATTAATGTATCCTGAGAGTTGACTGGGATAGGAAGTGGGCAGCCTTGACAACTTAGACATTTGTGTTTACTGCGGGACCACCAGCAGTTGTTTTAGTCAGTGGTGGTTACAGGGAATACTTGCTCTTCCAACAGCCATTCTCTCCCATAAGCCACAACTAAGGGAATGTGATGGAGGTAGGGCTGACAGGAAGAAAGTCATTTCATTTTATTTTTCAAAATGGGTGGGGCTGCAAATTTTGGCTAACCAAAACTATGCCTGGGGAGGAAAGACTTCCAAAGATAACTACTCGGAAAACTTGAATTTAAATATTCTTTTTTTGGAATGGGTCATCCTGTTTCCAGAGTGGAAAAGAAATAGACAAACGTTATTTTAAAGAAAGAAAACAAAGCCCCTAGCCATCGACAAATTCCACACATTTACTGTTTCGTTCTGTCCATTCTGCTGACAAATCATATATCGTATAGCAAATGCATTCATTCATTCATTCATTTGGAATCAAATACTTACGGCCTGCATGTCGAACAAATCATTGTAGATGCCCAACAACAGAGCAAACTGCAACAAGACGTACGTCTGTGTAGCGGCCGGCCATATTGGGTTGTACGCCACCTCTTTTCCGGTGATCTGAAAGCACAACACGTGAAAAACGTAATGTAAAAACCTGGAAAAACATTTAAAAGTTTTAGAGAAAATTTGATGAATTTGAGGATTCATTTTAGTTGTTTGTTACATTCCCATATTCAGCAACCTACCGATTTCAGAAAGACCAATTACCAATTGTGCCTCTGAAGTAAATTCAAACCGCCAAAAATATGTTTTTTCAGTGCCGATTTTAATCCAGTTAATACAAATCTAAATAACAATAAATTATGGTTACAGTAATAATTTGCAGTGACATCATTAAATCTTAAATTCTCCAGTTTTTCCCTTTTAAAGTTTCATAAAACCCAACTATTGATTTGCCCATATTTCTAAGTTGAATTCTTTAAATATGAAATGCATGGCTTGGGAATAATAATTTGTCTCTACTTCAGTTTCTTTTAGTACCATAATCACCAAACATCACAATGAAGAATTTGAAGTTATGAATTATGTTTTTCTTGATTGGGTCAGAGAGTGAGTTGTTTGTGTGGACTGAAGGGATAAGGGGAATGGGCGGAGGGGGAAACATTAATTAAAGCATTAATTTGGAAGTTGTCTACAATGTTCTTAATTACAAATTGACTTATTTATTATAACATATCCTTCATGTACGTTTTTTATTTTCCTCCAACCAGCGCGTTAATTATGCCTAGTTTATATTTAAGCATTTGTCAAACTCACAAGTTTCCACAGGGGCCCACTCTCCGCTGACTACTGAGTTTAGCCATATGTGGTTTTTCTTTAGATCAAAATGATTTTTAGGTATTTTGGTCTGGTCTCTGTTCTGGCTCAGAAATCAACATATTCAACCATTTTTTTAAAGAAATATCAGCATATGCTGCCCTCCTCTGAGCAGCCTTTAAAGCAATGTCTGTTACTAAAGTCAAATTCCTACGTCGTCCACATGTTTAGAATCATCATGCAAGTTTTAAGCCAGTTTAATTGCACAGGCACTTTTTAACTCTAAAGCAAGACCAGCAAAATATGTGCAAGAGTCAGCTCTATTTCAAAGCCCAACCACTTGGGATATTGGTGGGGCAAGATTCAAAATGTCTCGCAATGAGAGCACAATGCGTTTGATCCCATGCAGTGTGCCCACAGGCTTGGTGTTATTGAAAGGCAAGAAGAAATGTGCTTATTGTGGTATTTTCTATCAAACTTATTATGTTTAGCTGGCAAGAGCTTTTGGGGGGTCTTTATGGATTTATATTTCTTTAAAATACAGTATGCAGGTATAAAGTGTAGATAAACACCTACTGTGGGGATATTAAACACAATTTTGTACACCCACAGTGTGTGAGAAAATATTACTTGACTAAGACCCCAAATATTGAGGAAAGCTTGTGTTAGTGTAGAAAGGCTGCTCACAATGTGTCAAGGCACAAAGAGTAAATAAATATATCGGGAAGTGTACTTGTTAGATCATTGTACTAGGATGTCTGCTTACTGTGAGTGTATTTACTGCACTTTTTAATGCTTTGAAATGTTTCCTGTAACAACTATTGCCCTGGGAATTGGTGTCTGCTAATACATAAATAATAATAATAATGAAAGTGTGTATGATATTATCAGTGTTGATATTAATAAAATGTTCTGGTGACTCAAGGGTCCCCAGATCCACATGGTTCATTCAGAGTGAGTACTGATTATTTACTAAAGAGTGAGTCAAACCTCGGGCAGCTCCTCATGTAGTCCCAGTCTGGGTTTGCCTGGTCCCCATCCGGGGCCTTTATAAATCACAGACAGTTTGTTTGTCATGCCTGGGGTGTTCCAGAAAGTGTTCACAATATACACATAGTGATGGAACTGCAATGGAAATAAATAGACACATAACAACAACAACAACAACAATAATAATAATAATAATAATAATAACTAGGTCGATATCACAATTTTTACTAACTCAACTAAAAATAAACATAAATACATAGCATACAACAGCTCTTTGTATTGGTGTGATATGGTTGCTAAGATATGCTCCTTCAAATAATAATTCAGTAAAGAATAAACTAGAGTAAACAATGTGCAGAGCAAACCATAACTGCGTCTTTAAATTCGCAATATATCCCCAAGGCGTAATGACACCTTTAAGGCAAAGAAAAACAAATGATATACAGTTGTCATTTGTTGCACCAAATGTAAGAAGTTTTAAGTAAATACCTGAATCATCAAGAGTTCAAATGTGTTGATTGGATGAGTAAGACCATAAATTACTCTCTCTCCCTCCGGTGCGAATGTACCTAGAACAGCAAGTCAGTCAAGTTCACTATTATCTCTCCTGAAAATACACTGTTTAGTTTAGCTATAAACCCCACAACCCCACCAGTTACAGGTCAACAGGATTTCAGCTTTGAGGTGTCCATTATTCTGCATGTTATACTGTGATTTGTGCTTACCGAAAATCCTGTCCCATATTATGAGAGTTCCTCCATAGTTCTTATCAATACAGTAAGGGTTTCGACCTGTGGAAGAAATGGGTATAAATTATGTTAAATGAGGAATCCCTGTTCTGGTCCGCAACATTCACAGTATTCTGGCACAGTGGAGGTCTGAGAGCAAAGCAGACATCGGTGCAAACACACACACACACACACAGGTCAAAAACCAAACACACAGACCAGTGGATTATTCCAGTCCTTACTATTAGTAGTATTAGTATTTGTGGTAATAGTAGTAGTAATATTCATAGTAGTATAACCACATTTACTTACCGTGATGAACTCTGTGGTGGCTCGGAGTATTCATCACCAGCTCCACTGGCCCAAGTTTACTAATGATCTAAAGAAAAATATTATGGGATGCATTCAAAATCTTCAGTACAAGATAAAAATAGAAAACTTTCAGCTGGGATAAGGCTGGGGCTCAAGCTTATCTATAGGGATAGGGTTTCAACAGGGCTAGGTTAAACATTAGGATTAAGATTAGGGTTAGAAGTAGGAGTATTCTTAGGGGTAGAAGCAGGATTAGTGTAAAGTATAGACATGTAGATATGTAGATATGATGTCATGTATCTGAGCGCACTGTCCCCGCTGCCCCTAAACAGCGTTGGTTCACGGCGTAGCGGCAGGAGTGGTGGGGATGTTCTGCGGTCACGCCAAGCCCGTGTCATTGTATGTATGTTTACAGTATCATCTTTTAAAAAGAATATATCATTTTCACAGATGAACTGCAGATGACACGTGATGACGCCCCACAGAGCCCTTCAGTGTGTTTGTGGTGAACTTCATTTAACCTATATGTAATTTGTGTGTTGCACTCACACCACAAGCAACAATACACGACTACAGTGGCTATAACCACTGTCTACTACAGCTATGTGGCCTTTTATTTCTTTATTTGTATGTATCATTTTTTCCCTTGTTAATTGATGTTTAAGATAAATTACAGTGAAGCATAAATAATGGCATACATTTTATTATCAATACTGTAATACTGCAATGGGTCAAAGAGGGGAGCTCGTGGCATCCACTTTCTCGAAGCAAGGAGTATAGAGCAGGTGGACTTCACTACCCAGCAGCTAAAGGAGGGAAGGGACCAGAGGAGACAGGTGTGGCCCCTTTCCCTACACTATAAAAGCAAGATGGATGAAAGAATAAGAAGTGCGAACAGTCAGGATAGGTTTGTGGAAAAAGCAACTTCCAACTGCACCAATTACCTTAAATGACCCGGGCTAACGACATTGCTTTGCGGATAAATGGAACACCTGCTTGTATGAAAACCCGGACCCTGAAAAACGACCCCTGCCAGCTCTACCGTGCCCGAGATTGCCCATTCCCTTTGGTACCATCAATGCAACTCCTGTCGGCAAACAGCTGTCCGACAAAAATCTATCTAGTAAATCCCCGGGTGAAGTTAATGGTCCACGCAGAGCTGGTTTTTGCTTATTTTTCGTCCGCACAAGGGCAGCCTCACTCAGAGGCCCAGCTGAGACACCGTCCTGCCCTGTGTTGCAATACACACACCCAAGTTCTAAAACTTCAGTGATGTCCAAAGTATGTTTTTAACACAAAATCAACAAATCAATCTATCAATGAAACATTTATTTTCTAAGTTGCAATCAAATTATTCATTAAAATGGGATCAATATTTCTATATTTTAGTTTCTGGTGATCTTTCAGCAAAAGAGGCTGCTGGGAAAATCAGAGCAAGAGTGCGATCTAAAGGACTATGGTGTAAGTCTTTGAAATCCACTGCAAACCTCGATTTATACCTAGCCAAGTGTTTTCTTATCTGATGAGGCAGTTCTCAACCCAAATAACCATGGAAAGATTGAGGTCGCCAAATTTCCAAAATAGAGACAGAAAGAACAATATTTATAGATTGGAAGTAAAACAGTCTTGAGAAAAGCGAGAGTGCCAAGATCATAAAGCTCTCAGCAGGGGGGAGATGGCTGATAATTTTGTCATACAAGCACAATCCGTAACACGTCACACCCCATTATTGAGCATAACGCTTTAAAATATTGTACTTAAAACAAAATAATGTAGAATGAAGCTTTCAATGCATTAAATGTTTTTGTATCCCAGCTCTACCAAAAATGGAAAGTGTGTACAAGGGAAAAACATTAGGAAGATTAATGCAGTTCAGATAGATTCCAAAATTAAATGTGCAAATTTATAATTTAGTCGTTTTTTATGGTCTATAGTGTGAAATAAATAACGTAATAAATCAAATGCGTTCATAAATACAAGTTGCATAGAAAAGACAAATGAATTATATTGAAGTTAATGCACACAATCTTATCTCCAACGGATCCATTTCTATTTAATGGTTTCTGGCTCCCATCGAATTGCAGTCAGTTTATTTGTCTTTGGTAACAATGAAAGAAAGAGTTTTGTCAGAATTTTCCTTCTCAATTGATGCCACATGTTGATTTTGGGGGTTTATAACTGTTACGATACAAAATGTGCTGTGATTTCCAACGTCTTTAATACTGTAAACCTGTTAAGTCAACCGGGATAAGGGCGTAAATAAATAAATAAATAAATACATACATACATAATAATAATAATAAATTTAGTTTTTTTTTCTCTGCTCATGGAATAGAGTTTGTTTTTGTTCCTTTTTAGATGGTCTGTCAATTGTCTTCTTTCTCCTGATGTTCCCTTCTCAGTTTTTTCTCATAATTGAAATAAAAAGGATGAGTATCCCGAGAGATGGCAATGGACAGTTTATGAACCACACTCCGAACTGCAATCATTAATAAATCACAGCGGTGGTGTGGAGAGGTACTTTACATCATCAAATATGTAAATTATTTACTAGTAGAAAAGCAGGTCCAAATACAGAAGGAAATATGATCAGGGTTTCTGTTTCTTAGCATTTCCCTGAACATTCGCCATCTCCGAAAAATTATAAAACTGATTCATAATAAAGTAATTTAATTTAGGCAATGCAACACAGAGATGTGTAAACTGTGTATTTGCTTTAGTTAAGAGCACCGGTGTTGTGGTAAAATAATAAGAGTCTACGTGGCACAGTGCTGCTTTCTTAGACATTTGTCACATTCGTCATATTTTGGGAAGGGTGTTAAAGAAACATTTATTTATTGATAAAGACCAAATCTCTACCTACAAGTATGTCATGAAACCTTTCGCACCATTTTCTTCTTGCTATTCCAGTGGCATTTAGTGTGGCAGACAGGGAAAACGTTGAATAATTACAGCGTGCAATAGACCTACCTATCCCAGCTTTTGCACCAGTAAACCCCAAGCATTGTTACACTATCCTGCTGACGGGACCACTTTGATTTTGGCACGCAGTAGTGCCCATGAGAAGTCGATATTCCAGGTCGAGATTTGGTCTAAAAAACAAAAACTCACCAGTTTCCTTTGGCAGCATTGATGTTCAGGTGTGTCCGTGTATTTACTGGATGTATACTCCTACACCTTAAACCATATCCTTGACTAAGCATTTTAACACTGCATTATTATTATTAATTATGCTATTAATCATTCAAAAATGTAATTGATTGCATTGACTAAATTTAGATAGAAAATGTAACAACCATATTTAGGAGCACACATTTGTCAGTTTTGAGACAACACAGAATAAAAGTGTTTTACAGTGTTACATAAAGACTGGTGAGGTTTTAAATTGCAAGTGTCTGTTTGCACCTTTCTTTCTAATTGGAAAAGCAAAGAAAGTACTGAATAAAGGTCCATACATCCATCATTTTCCAGGTTTACAGAAAAATAAAACTCATACGTTAAAGATAATGTCATTGATGACTAGAATGAGAAAAGTACGAGTTAAAATTACAATATTATCGCAGTACAAACTGAATTTTCTTCTGAGCCCCGTCTTTCTGCTTTACGATCGCACTGAGGTTTTCCTTGTGTGAAGACTAAAATCTGGCAACAGCTGAGTTTTATCTTGAATGAAACTAGGCATGCCATACTATATTTTGATTTTGGATTAAGCTAGAGTATCCCATGCCAATAAACCATTTGACATAAGAACAAGGTCTGTACAGAAAGTATAAATTACATCCTTTGAAAAAAATAATTAACGGTATGATTGATTTTACTTTTATATGTACAAACATTGCCAGCACTGTATATCTCACATCTTACCATTGATCAATGAGATGAAATCATAGTGCATGTGAGTTACGCACTAGGCACTACAATAGTACCACAATGCTGCTGTTCACACACACAATGTGGAATTATAGGATAAACATAATTAACAAACTCATCACAAGTTACAAAAGCATTTTGCAAAGTTGCCTTAAAGCAATTATCACACATTTATATATTTTAACAAGCATAACTCTCCCGCAAGCAGCTATGTCCAGAATCACAAGAGTTAGTGAGTGAGTCACCAACAAATTAAGAGAATATACATTAAAGCAAAGCGGTCATTCAATAGACACAACCAAATTATGTCATAGCATTGGACAATGACATTGGCACTGTGTGTCTTAGGACTTTAGTCACACATGAATATGAATTGAGATACAAGCCCCTATTCAGTCCATATCTTTGCTGTGTTTGTTTGTTTGTTAATACTGAAATACAGTTACTGGAAATTAAACCCTTCAAAATAATGAACCAATCATTTACCTCGGTGTGAATCCAAAACTGATAGAGGAGGTTGAACTGTACATGAACAGCAAACACTGACGGAGGAACAATGAGAGCCATCGGAAGATAGAAAACCTGAGGAAACAGACATCCAAGTAGTACGTTAAATTAAAGGAAATTATAATAAAAAGGTTGAGAATACACAGTATGAAGTCAGAATTGTGACTGGAAATCTAAAGGAAATAAGACTCAAAGATTCGGAATAATGTATCCGTTTGTGTGAAACAACAATTGTGTGAATGCCGTAATTGGCTGTACTCATAGTCCTGTTCACTTCCAAATCGGAGTGAAACCTCAGTTCAGTGAAGCTCCTATGAGTGCCACCGCAAGGTCTTACCCAAGATGTGAACTGCTGCGTCAGCGACTGTCTCAGAGCCGTGGACAGGTTGTAATACTCAGAGCTGTGATGCACCTGGTGGGCGGCCCACATGAAATTCACTTCTGTGGATATAAAGGGAAAGCTCATGAGATGCACAATAGAGGTTTAACTTACATACAATCCACTCGGGTCACAGACCTCGATTAACGCCGGTCTTCAACGGCTCGACCTAAAACAACAGTTTTCACACTGACAAACTACCATGAGGATTTTATTTGCTTAAACTGGTTACCTATACTTGATCTGAATACCGTAAATCACAGGGGTTGGACTCATTTGAACAACGGGAATATTATTTGTTGTACTGATACTCCATGTATTTTTTTTTTTTTTAAATGAACACATTCTCAACTCAAATATGGGGTGCCATGTTGTATATAATGGAACGTAGGTCATGTGATCATTTGAGATCATGTGACTTTGGAGTCTAGTCCCTCGTCCTCTCCAATCCCTTGTTTCACTAACCAGCCTCGTACACCACTCAAGGCGCTTTTAGGGCCCTGAATCTTCCTTATAGGAGTATGTGGAGATGGATGACTCCTTCTTAAAGTACTTGACTCTCACGCCCTACTCTTTGACAGGTTTGTCATACGCACACAGACTGTCATTTCGCCTCCTCCATGCTTCATGGTGGGCTGGAGAAAATCCTGTTTAAATCGTTCTGATGGATTTCTCTACACCATCGCACTTCCATCTGAGCCAAGCAAATTAAACTGGGATTCATCTGACCAAATAACAGTGCTGAGAGAAAAAAAAAAAGTATTTGGCTTCTGGGTGTATTTCTCGTTTTTGGCTGTACAGAAGAAGATATTTTTACGAGCAATGAGACTTCTGAATCTCTTCTCTTTCATTATATTATATTTGTGCCGATACCCTGAAAGCATATAGATTTTAACCAGCTCCCACAATATCTGTACAGAGAGCACTTTCTGGGGTGTATTGTCAGCTTTGTTTAGTTTTATCTGTTACTGCTTGCATGTGGACAGAGACGGCCGTAATTGAGTGGCACGAAACACATCACTGCCCGATATGAAGATTGTAAAGGAAAATTAGTTTGACCTGCACCTGTCCTCATTTTCTGAAGATGTATTTTGCGATTTTATTGCATGTACGACCTGTCAAATCAACTATTTCCGGTACAATAATTACACAGACGTTTAAACATGATTGCAATAGCTAGTTGGGTCCCAGCCATGTAACTGATTTGATGAACAGTAACAAGTAATGTGTAATGTTAAATTCCCTGTGGGTAGAGTCTTTTGTCCGTGAATCTGAGGATTTACAAACAACATACATTGTCCAAGTGGTGAAGAATGATGATATAGCTGCTTAACCATATCTTAAACTGCTAGGGAAAAAACAAAACCAAAGAACAACAACAAAACAACTTTATTTTCAATTTGGGTGAACTGTGACTTTGCCGACCATAAATCAAGGCAATTAAACCCTATTTACAGCTCGTAAGCCCACGGTAAGTAAGCAGTAGTTTATGTTTTTTATGTGTGTTGTGCAACATGCAACATTAATCTTGGGATTTGCTTCGGATTTTGGAATTAATATCCATCTGAACATGCTTGTTAAGTTTCACAGGCCCCTCAAAGTCATATCCGGACCACACATTTCACTGTGCACTTTGGCAAAACAAACCTCTTGGCTTCAGTGAAAAGGAACTAAGCTCCTTCTCCAGCCTGACCACAAAATCCTTGTAGGTTATCTTTTGTGAAACGTGACCTGAGAATCTGAAGGCCTTTTTTCCAGCCTGTTCCCTTTCACACAGGCGTTGTGTGGTTTCTCTTAGAAAGATATATTGTGCCGATGTATGTGCTCGGAAATCACAAGGTTAGTTTCAGGGTGACATTCAGTATCACACCTGAATGGCAAAGGTGAGGTTTGATGCCTTATATTGAAGTTATATTGTATACTATTAACACACCACAGGTCAATACAGAAGAGAGATGTGTTGCTATCCTACTCTTTCAGTGTGGTCCTCTTTCTGGTGCCAATTTTCTAACAGCAATTGGATGGTGAGATTTATTTTATTTTATTTTTACAAAATTTGGCAGCTCCTGCATTTTAGAATAACAGCTGGAAGCCTCCACTTTTAATTCTGCTTCTTTGAGCTTATTTAGATGGCTGAGGGGTGCCGTATTTTCTTCATAATGAGAGTAACTTTGTTTTAAACCAAACGACAACAATAACAATATATAACAGTTATTCAGAAATGTTTCACCCCAATGAGCGTTACAATCTGAACGTTTACAAATTCTCCGTGACTTTTGCAATTATTTACAAAGTGATTGCATTACAAGAGCTGGCAACTGTGATGTATGAAAGACATTTGATCAAAGCGTAGCAATGAGGTTTAATTTAATTCCTGAAAACACGTGGCGTCCAGTAACTTGACATTCTGTTTCAAACCCACAAACAAATACAAGTTGTTAGTAATTAGACCGTAGTAGATTTCACTATAGAGTCAATATGCATATTGTATTGGCTTGCAGGTGCTAAAGCGCATTCAGTCTTAATACATAATCTGATGACAAAACCTAAATACACCTGACATGGGCACTTAAAAGGGGCAGGTTAAAGACCCGTCTTCTTGATTATTTTGAGTAAAACAACATCCTAAAAGTCAATGAACTGCAGCTGCACAAATTTTGCATACATCAGTGTCGGCCAGAGCTGCCAAACTCATGATTTTTGAGATTGATCCCAAATTCAACATCTGTCACAGTTTATGTGACGTGCTCGTGTAATTGTCAGATGCAGTCAATTTGCAGTCCATACTAATTTAAATATGTTCAGTGCATCTGCAGCATCAATTCTATAGCAATGATCTTTAACGAGCAATTTTCGTACTACTGTAATTCATGAGAAGGGGATCGTGCTCAAACCGATGTAGTGACAACTGCTTCTTATGGTTGGAATGATTGTTTCATAGAACTATTTTTGGGCTGTAGCTCATGATGTTATTATTACAGATAGAGCATTCATAATTACGTAGAGTAAAGAACAGATTTTGCATGAAATAATAGCTCTAGGGGATACCCCTGATTTGACCTCTCAAGCACATCTGCGCACACAACTAAAAATATATATTTATGACCACATGCTGAAATATTGAACTTGACATGACTTACCCCTCCTAATCTCTCAACGCGCTGCTTATTTTCCAAATCTTCCAATCCATCAAGATCTGAATCCAAACTATAAGGCTGTTAGTTATGGAAAGTCTGGACTACGATGAATGGCAATGCAAGTATTTGTCCCTGCCATAATCGGAGTGTACATTTGATAAGAGTTTGTCCTCATTTACCAAAACCCACCATTAAGCAACAATAGGTGACAATGATTGTGTTTATTAATGATTTGTCACAGGCAGGTTGACATTTGGTCGCAACAAATGTCGAAAAAGTCGTCTAATCCAAACCAAAGCCCCCCAAAATAATAATTTTAGATGTTCTTAAAGTAAAAGAGAAAAAAAAAGGTCTACTGCAGAGTTACATTTATAGATCAGGGTCTCCTGAGACCAGAGCCATCATGAAGTCATTTTAAAGGAGCTCTTCTCTCCTAATCTACCCTCAGTGTATTTGTAAATTCTTAATGACGTGCCATCTCTAATGTTCGTGTAACTTTCACAGTAATAAGCATATTAAACCCAATCTGAAAGCCGCAGTAGAAATAAAAAGTCCTCAGAAGCCAAGAAAATTACTCTCTTGTGTTAAAGCACAACACAAATGAAGAATGTCAGCAACTTGCACTTTTAATACGGCCAATGTAAAATGAATCCATGCAACACAACCCTGTCTGTGAAATTATATTATCACAAACTTATCAAAGATTGAATTGCATTTGTTTTCTTGATTTCTTTATTGTAGCAGCAGTTTGTGGCGAGCACTCTCTTGGGTTCCTCTGCTGAATCTCAGGAAGTATTAAAAGAGAGGTACCTTCTCCCCCAACACTGACTCCAGTTAGACAGTGTAGTATTAGGGAACGAGATCTCAGCAGTGTATCATGATTCAAAACAGACAGAAAAGACAGCAGCATAATTGTGCCCATGTACTCCTGGTATCAATTAAATATCAGCACCAGCTGGTTCACTCTGATAACCTTTGAAATCCCACTGACTGGGTCTACGCTACCTTGGCAGTGTTAGTCTCAACCTCCAAGGTTCAGATCATAGATAAACTCCGGCTTGTCTGGGCCAGGTGGAAACAGGGGACACATACTATGATACTGTGGAAGAAATAAAGGATAAAAAAGACATAGGAATCTAAAATGGCTTCTGTGACCCGAGTCGCAAATGTCTGGGGGGTGGGGGGGGCAAAAAACCTTGAATATAGTAAGCAGCACTGAAAAACCATGAAGATTTAATGTGTTTCTTTGAATGGCTTTCATGTAGGCTTTCACATTTCCACTTGTCAAAATGGGACATGGATGAAATAACCGCACAGTTGAAAGTCCTTCAGAGATAATTCAGCCATTGTCTGATTCCACAATCCCTTTTTCACTTTCTCCGCGGCTCCTCGCCAAGATTGATGCCTCGTGTCATTGGTAGGAAGTATGAACTGCTAAGCTTCATTGCAATCCATGTCCTTATCCACCAGCTCCACAGGACACCACATACTTTGGCAGCCGATATTCAGATGGGAAGCTCTTTAATGATGAGAATGAATACCACGGAAACCCTTTCCCACAAAGAAGAAAAGCTGAAATCTGCAGATTTTGAAGCTGCGTCCATGTAGATATACAGGACTACTGGCACATATGACACATGATGGACACGTCTCTGGGTGATTAAAAATAGTCTAGAAAAATAAGCATTTTTTGGTGGAACTCCATTTTTCTTTCCATCGAGTTGTCTTTTGATCATAAAGTATTATATTGTTATGATGTAGTCTATTCATATATTTGTGGTCACAGATATCTGAGATGCACACAGCGTTATATAATGCCAAATAAAATATGCATTTTAACATAAGGACCACAAAAAGGTAAAAGGCCAGAGTGAAACTTTAGTCACAGCAAGCTGGCCGGTGCCTGGGGTGTCTCACAAGCTGTGAGTCTGACAGAAGTGAGTTAATCCCGTGACAAGCACTGTTGAAAAATTACACTGGTGAACTTACAGCTTTAAAGACTTAAAAATCAAAAAAACAACTGCAAATCACAGTTTAACAAAAGTCCTTACATTACACTTGGAAATATTTAACACTATACACAAAATATTATCAGAAAAGTAAATGTTTAATTAAACTATACTTTGTAAAAATCACCCTTATGATTTTCTCCTCCCTTTGATAATTTGGGCACATCCTGCCTTGTGTGAGTGTTACAATCAAGCGCCTTGCTATGTGGAGCATATGTCTTCTTCATGGTTTGTGTTGACTTGTAGGTCAAGAACCAAGAGAGGCATTTATCTTGCAAACAAGTTGCTGACATTCTTCATTTGTGTTGTGCTTTAACACAAGAGAGTAATTTTCTTGGCTTCTGAGGACTTTTTATTTCTACTGCGGCTTTCAGAAACGTCTGTGTTTTATTAACTGCAAAATAAAGATAAAACTAAATAAAAATTAGTGTATAAATAAAAAATAAATAAATAAATGTTGTTTTGACGATTAATTGCAGGTACAAGGGTTGTAATGCGAATTACCTTTTAACGTGTTTAATTGCTTCATTTCAGAAACGCATAATCAATACTTTTTTGTAAACTGATTTGCACTATTGTTAGTTTTGGGTTTGTAAGACAGTGACTAATATCTGCATAGATTAACTCAGCTTTGTCTAGTAACAGGCACGATGACAAGTCTAAGATTGGGTAGAAATAAATCTCCTTTTCACTAATATGAAAATCAGTTTAGCTAAACCTGAATCCGTTTCTACATTTCTGTCAGATACTAAATTCAGGGATGTTACATGATCATGTGCAGTCGTTTGAACCCCAGATGTATGGCTTCCCTGCACAAGAGACGTTTCAACTTCAACAAATCTGAAGTCGTACAATACCATTATGAGTTGTGACTGAGGAAAAAAAGAACTCTGGAGAAATCCTGTCTTATAAGACTTAAATAAAATTCTGAGCTAAAAATTGTTCAGACTCATCAACTTCTATTTTTACCTAATAGTTTTGTTGTTTTGTTTTTGAACTACATAGTAATGAATTAAGTTTTTAAGATGATACTGTTAAAACAGGGGTCTCCTAATCTCATGGCAAAACACAACACAAAACTGTACAAATAACCAGAGTAGAAGAAATGTGGTGCATTCATGGCGCAGTCTCAATGAGGCACTGATTTGCAATCTGCTGAGTGACTGGACGCCACGTCACTCATATTATCAATGGGGTGTAAAAACGTTTGGTATTTCGAACATGAGGTCTTCATATGAAGTGCCAAGTTAAACAACCGCCACAGCCGAGGACACTGGACAAACTATATTCTGTCATCACACTACTTCATGTTGTCTCCACTGCCCTGCCAGAACGATCTGATTATGAATTAAAGGCAGACCTTCTTGGCTCTTTGTTTCAGAAAATTACTTTTTAAACATTTTCTTTGAGTGCAAGTGTCCCTCAGCCTCGGTTTCTGAAGACTGAAAAGTTTTCGTTATCAGAGGGTGGTGGAAAGCCAAGACAAATTTGATGGGAACAGTATAAAAATTAGAAAATGACGTGTTAATGTCTATGATGATAAATAATAATAGAAAAATTTCAACAGTCATTTGGAGAAACAGCCTATAGCTCTGATGTCAGTTTGAAATCCCTTACATGTAGCAATGTCACAACGTTGTGCAACAGTTAACTAGGTCCTACTGCACTATCCACTTACAACATAGTGAATGCTGATCTTTGTTCAAACAGAATTTCGTTACATGCTTATGTCTATAGGATTAATTACAATTTAAACTGAGAAAAAGTACACAATCATGACGCATATCGACCCAAACCACTCGGAAACTCTCTATTAAAGATCTTATTTTAAGTAGGGTTTATGTGAAGCAACAAGATGACTTAATCGCTTGTGCATCTCATTCTTTATTCACAGAAGCGAGGCTTTATTGTAACATTGCCGCCGCAAACTAACGGCCAATTTGCTTGGTCTAAGTTAAGAGAACCTTTTTCCATTTCCTGCGCACGATGTAAAAACTTCATAACTCGAGCCTTGCCGATTTCTCTGATACTCAGCACCTCAACTAACAAGAAGCCGAGTGTGCTGTAAATTAAGAGCCCTCAAAGATTTCCTTTAAACAAACACAGCACACGGGGGCAGTAGTATTCTAGCCTGCTGGAGCCGAGCATGTGAGATCACCCTGCTCCCACAGTGAGACGCACAAAAGCCCTCATTTAAGACAGCAGAACGCAAACAGAGCGAGCCGCAGCCATGCCTCGCAGTCTTGGCTATTGTGAATATTATGACAGCGTCCCTGAGGCAATCCTCACATGTACAGTACAGAGACTTCACATCCTGGCTCTTTTGATTCTTTTGTACGCCCTCCAACCTGCGTGGCCAGGAACTTCCAGTCAAGAGGAAGATTTATGAAGGCCCCACCAACAAGGTTAACCTTGCTTTATCACCAGAGGATTTCTTCTTAAAACAATAACATCCATCCAGGCGTCCGCAGGGATCCCTCGTCTTGGATTGACGCTATCTGTTTGCCTTAACAACTGGTCCACTCGGCAGCCCCAGAGGTCTGTAGGGGACGTCCATCAGCCGCTCTCAGACTCAATAACCCTGACCTCCTGAGACGATCAACTTCTCGTCAGTCGGACTCACGCATCAGTCACGGCATGGTCAGAAGTCTGCCGAGAGAATTTCTGCCCCACTACTGTATTTTAAGGTGTATGTAACCCATAAAATTATGTAGCTGACAATATCAACTTTCTGATGAATAAACAAAAGGAAATCTAAAGTAAAAAGTCATTGTGAACAGAGATTAGGGGTGTGATTTAGAATTTTGCAGTCAGTAACTTGAAAATAGCAATGTTTTCCTACAGAGAAAAGAACCCAAAAACTTCGGATGCACAAACAGACACACAGTTACAGTCACTGGATGAAATTTGGGATGGGGTGGGGGGGGGGGGCGGCGTTTACAGTAAGCTGTGAGTGGCACTTCATTCATAACATTCAACTGCATTTTTAATTAAGAAAACTGACTAATATACAATGCTTATGTAATTAACCTGAGACACTTATTGGCTGCTAAACACTTCCTGTGACAGTCAGTGGCACCTGTGTACTTTTAAGTGTATATAATCAATGAGAAAGGGATAACATATTAATAAGCATAATAACTATATTAGGAGGTTTGTACTGTTGCCATTTTATTATTTGTTAGTCCGTTTGTTTTCCGTTCTTTTGCCTGCAGCTGCAGAACAGAACAGTGGTCAACTTTGTATCGCTTTTCAACATTCTCGGACATGAACTGTGACAGAGGTTGGATGTATAAAACTAAGTTGAGTAAAATCCTCCAAGACCCACTCTGAATTGTCAGGGTAAAAGCTTGGGTTGAGTCTAAAACATATTCCAAGTGTAAGGAAATAAGTCAAATGTATCTCAACATGTATGAGATAGAGCATGTCAGTGGCTGTGATTCAGCTTGAAAATATGCAGCAGGCGTTAAGAGCTTCTGGCTTTTGGTTTACGCGGTTCTCTTGCAGAAGTGGGTTAATGGTGCATTAATGATGATTTTTCAGTGGTATGTTTGTTTATGTTTTCAATAAAATCTCCAAGAGACATGGAATGAATGGACTTCTTCCTAACTGAGCAATAATGGGATGCGAAGAAGGGAATAGAACTGTGGCCTTATACAATTGTTTGCAATTTTAGTAATTTCGCAAAATCCTTTTCGGGACTTGTTATGTTTGATACAGCTAATACCATCCAAATCTGAATGACCATAAAAACACTCTAAACCGTGAGATCATAAGGCAAGTAAGCCATATAATATTCCCCATGGCACTTTATTACCTACTCATTTATTATAAGTTAAATTGTGTTTGTAAGGGTAACTTTCGCCCTCTGCCAAATTCCTATTAGTTATCAATTTTGCATGGTACAAAAACCATGACTTTAAAACAATAACTCACTCTGCTTTGACTCATTTAATAATAGTCTCAATTTGGGTTGTGCTTTTAATAGCAACAGAGAAACGTTCTTAGCATTTCCACTGATCAACATTTATACATTTGCCACTGGTTAATAAAGTCAACAGACAAAAACAAACAAACAAACAATTTCACTACTTTTAAGAATATCAACAAAGGAAAGGAGAGAGGATGACAGCTACTTTTTGGGGAATGAATTATGGCAGGAGTTTTTAGTCACTTAGTCACTTTAGTCACGGTAGAAATGACTGACCATAAGCCAACAACCCCTCTCCTCCGGAAGTGTGTCTTAGAGTCGTTAAAAACAGAAATAAACACGGGCTCCTGGCTATTGTCTCAGAGAAGGACGGGATGTCTTACAGCACTGTGGCATTTCTCTGTAATGCATCTTTGATTGGGAAGGAAGAGCTGGGTCCCACTTCCAAAGGGATCCGTTTCCCAGAGGCACCAATCCAAATACTACGAAGTTCGGTATGGTGCCATTTTCTATGCCGGTACGGCTTGTAGAACGAGCTCACTGACAGATAACCAATCTGTTGGCTTTGACGGATTCTTAAATTATAATGACCAGTTACGTTTCACTAGTACTAGAATTCTCACTCGTCCATATTTGTTTACACTATGTTTACAATGCAGTAATAACTAAAATTAACATATTTATATACATTTTATGTCAAAACAAAATTGGCAGGTTTACATATGGCCACCAGGCAAGTGGTGCACAACACTAATGTGTATTTGGTAACATACAGGCTAAATCAAGCAGCCATTTGAATCATACCATTGCAATCGAAGAACTATGCTTAATTATTCTTCTCAGACTGTACTGGAATGTTTTTTTTTCTCCTGAAACCTGTATAAGTAGGGAAATAAACAAAGTCTAAATAGCACCACATTCTCCTGGCATCAGCAGGAAGGATGCAATAACTTCCTTCTAGAGAAATTGCATTAGCATGTCACTACGTTTTGCTTCGGATCCCATTCCGACTCCGTTTTATCTGCAGTTCAGAGAGCCGAGCGGTTGGAAAACAGGCAGGGTTTCAAGAATATGTGGCACGTTGGCAGGACGAGAGACGGGATGGCAGAAACGAAATGCACGGAGGCTGGAAAAGTGAGGGGTGCTGCTGGAAAATAAAGCAGTGACTGGAAAAAATGCAGAGTGAATGAAAAAGACAAGGGCATGGGAAACACAGAATCAGAGCTGGAAAAAGGCTGCTGGTACAAAAAAGGCAGGAATGGTCATTAAAACACAGCACAGCCACAGTGCTTCACATAGACTAGAGTGACTGTAAACTCATACCAATCTGATAATACAATTAGGAATAAATACGGGCAAATGAAATGAGTAAGTATGTATCACAGACTAAAGCAAAGAGATTTAAATTAATAAATAATTTGTTAATTAACAAAAAAAAAGTACTTTTCTGTATTTATGGTAGTATTTTCATGGATATCCTCAGTGGGCAGTGTAATCCAGGGTTCATTTTCTTTGATTTCAGAATCTGATACGCCATTCTCCACCAATTTCATACTGAAATAAATATGTATCAATAAGTAAATTACCTCCTACCAGGTGTGGAAGTAGCCCTAATGGGAGGGCAGGCTATGGTTACTAAAAATAAAATATAATGAACAGTTTTGCAGTCATATCTTCATAAATTATGCATGGTCTCATTGGATGAATCTCATAATCTTTCATAATCTTTCTGTCTCCTTGGGGGCGGGGGGGACTGGTAATAAAATCTCTTAACAAACATAACTTTGCACTTTATTCGAGGTAAGTGCTGATTGCATGTGTATCTCTCAAGATAGCAATAATAAGCTAAAGAGACGGGAGGAATCAGAGAGAGAAAAAAACCTGCTGTTCAGGATGCCTCCTGCTAAGAGACAGTTAACATGTTTACTATTTACAACTTCCTCACTGAAAGCACAGGTAGGACCACTAGCTCTCATAAACCGTAATGGAACACATCTGGACAGAGAACATCTGGAGAGGCATCATAAGTCATCGTTTCCTTTTCTAAAGCCAAGAGAGTTGTGCATATTTTGAGCCGAGGCCTCTCCCCACTGGGCTGTGTTCACTTACAAATTAGATCAACCAGTAATCATTTGTCACTAGGATTTTTTTTTCATGAGGTCGAGTCTTACTTCACCTTTGACAGAAGTTATTAAGGAACGTCAAAAAAGATATATAAAGTCTAGGCAGGAATACAAAGATTTAGGAAAGTGTTCCTCTTTAATAAAAAAATAAATGTTGCTCTGTGTCTTCTGGAATGATATTTAGATTCTTGTTCACTCCAAAATGATTAAACGTCACTTAAAATAGCATCGTGTTTTGTTTGGAACTAATTTCTTCCATCTGTTACTTTGATGTCATGTAACTTATTTATTTTCTATTGAATTTTAGTTGATTTTCAGTTTCAAAAAAGATCATTGAAATGATTGCATCTAAGCGATTTTCAGCAGAGAAGGGATTTGCCAAAAGTAGATTTATAATAATATAAGCACAGTGCGAACGACTCAAAACATTTCACAACATAAAACATATCCACCAGGATTGTGTTCTATATTACAGGGCAAATCAAGGAAAATATGTAGTAATATTTTTTCCTTTCTGATTACATATATTTGTTCTTATTTTTCTTATTGAATGTGCTGTACATAATATGAGGCACACAATGTTGATTCAAGAAAAAACGAATTAACGTTTTTGTTTTATTGGTTCCTTCTTAGAATGGAGGACTAACATAATTTATGATTAATTCATCTGTGAATGGGTGTAACACTTCCTTTTAAACGTATGTATATTATGTCTACTTAAGGAAATCTTGAGAAGGTTAAATAAATCAGATACTTTAAGAAGACTCTCAGAAAACAAATGAAAGAAGTATGATTACACTCCACGTGCATATAATGTATTAATCCACACACAGCAAGGTTCAAAAGGTTATGTGAAACACAACACTATTCTAAAAAAAAAGAAAAGTCAAGGGAAACAAGAAAACTCTGATGGTCTAACATTGCATTTCATAGTAGAATGTGCATTTTACTACATTATAGGCTCTCAGATACTGTAAAAAGATGTATTCGATACACTATGGTTTTTAGATCGCTTTCTGGAAAAGATGGTGACAGCGGTGTTTATTTATGAAAATAATGTGCAGTATATAATTGTTAATGCGGCTTGCTGTCAGAAAGTCAGTGTCAAGAACTGGTGATGTAAAGTAATAAACATAGATGCCCCAGTAAATCATCGCAACCCTGGCGCACTACGACACTGTGGAAAAATAGAAATCACGAAAAAAAAATTTTTAGTAGGCAAAGGTAATTAAAAATATTAGAAATGTGTTTCCACTAACAACCCTACTGTGCTGGAGCTCAGCTTGTTGTTTATCCACTATAATTTTTCCAGAAATTAAATATTTATGTATTTTTGCTGGCAAATTATTGTTTTAAGAACATTGCACAGCATCTGTTTGCAAATCTCTAACTTTTCTACTTTTTTTAAGTCATTTTTATTATTTAACATATTCTGTATAGTAAGGCATTACTGGTCATTGACACCTGGTGGTAATCTAGCCAGAAAACGAGCTGGGAGTTTGGTGCCCAATTCGAGAAACATGTACTGTGCTGACCTGGAGAAAACACAGGTGAGACACCACAGGATTGAGATGTTGTCAAAGTATAGCTGTAGTTCAGCTCCAATAAGGATGTGCAAATCAATGCATTATTAAAAACAGGTATGAATCGAATACCGTGTGAGAGACGATGGAGCCAGTAGTATCCAAAGTCCACTCCCAGGAAGGCCAGCCACCAGGTCCAGGGGCAGTCCCAGGGCAGCTCCATCAGCCTGCAGTTGTTCCAGATGTAAATGTAACTGGACAGCTCCAAACTTCTTACTATGAGACTGAAAAACAGTGTGTTTGCATTTATCACTGGGGAAACAGGAGGGAAACGCTTTCATTATTACGTTGAGTAAACCTTGTTAGCTCCTGGGGGATGACGTGACAAGGACTGCTCTTGAGATATAAGTTTCTGTTCTTCACAGAATTATTAGTGTTATGTATTAGTTGAATTTATTCAGTGTGCTACATTGTTCCAGAATTTAGAAATCTGAATAGACAGGATAGCAACCATAATATCAACACGTGTGCGCGTGTATTCTGCCTAATCCTTAAAATGTTACTGTAAGCATTTACGGCATGAGGAACTGGTGTGTGAAGTATAATTTCTCCTAGGACTGTTTCACCTTCATATGAGTAAGCATGGAAATAAGAGACTTATTACACAAAAGCCATTTGCAAATAGACATAAACATAATGCATTATATATATTATATATATATAAAAGAAATGCTCAGCAAGTGGATTTGAAATCTAAGCCGTTTCCTGCACAGATGCAAAGCTCGGAAAAGAGCCTCAGTTTAAAAGCTAGTTAGAAAGCAAGTATAGATTAAAACTGACAGAGCCCCGACTGACAGAGAGCAGATCTTTACAACAAGCCCCACATTAGCTTCACTTTTGTTTATTGAGAAAACATAAAGGTGTCCTTCAAACATTTCAGACAAACTGATTTGGGCATCCTTAAAGAATCTCCCCCCCACCCATATGGCTTCTTGACTCCGGCCATTCTGTCCTACACCCTATATTCACCATCAGTGTCTTGAGCACCCATACCTTTAGGTGTGCTCTTCTACATACAAAACCTATTTTTCAGCTAGAAATGTCTCTCTATAAACTCTCTAACTTTGCATTAGCACTTATTGGGAGTGAATTTATCATCAAAAAAAGCAATACTTTTTCAGATAAACAATACCATAAACCGAAGAGGAAAGACCCTTCTACTGGATATTATGAATACACATGGTCAGAAAACACACATGCTACACTTATTTTAAAATACCAATACAGTCTTCATGAAGTACAGCCAATGAATATTATTCTTGCAAACTTTTCGACCCTCCCTTCATTGAGGAAAAAGGCAAAAAATAACAAAAAAGCTTAATCTAATTCGTCTAAGTGTCACAATCTCAGCTAATGCTGTATCTGAGAAGAAGAAAAATGTCAATGTGAGGCACACACGTGATGCAGCCAATTAAAACAAAGGCACCAAGGGATCGCCTTGACGACTTTCAAAACACACTGTATCAGGAAGACGTCCAGCACTAATACGGCTGCAGTGTGTTGCATTGAATTCTGACACCCTGATAATTTGTGGAAAAAATATCCCCAGGCATGTATTGGGTTCGTTTCTATTTTTCTAGTATTACTGTATATCCCCCTGGTGGATTGAGAGTACTTACTGTGGAAGCCTGGACAGCATCCCCGCCGACACAGACGCGAGCCCGTCGTTGATTCTCAGGCCAGGGTCTCCATTTTTAGCCCAGCTCACCAAAACCTCCAGCAGCAACATTCCTACGAAGAACGGTGTTGCCTACATCGGATACAGAGACCGATTAACGTTTTTTTTTCTCTTGTGGGTAGATCTGAGGGTGAGGTCTTTAGAGTCTATAAATATTCCTCCTTTATAAAAGCAAATAGCAGCTGAATTTCAGTTTTTCATATTTTCACATGGCTCTCTACACTCAGTTTGTTCTTGCAGAATCCGCCCCACAGTCTTCTGGAAATACACCATATAACTGGAGTAAAATAGTGTTGTTTTTAAAACCAATGGATTGTGTATACTTTTCATTTATTAGTGATCTGCGAGATTTACAGATGTCTCCATAAATATGACTACCTGTATGTGTGTGTTAACGCACCCACACGAATGCACACAAGCACAAACAGATTAAATAACAACATTGTCATAAAAAGGCTGAGGAGTGATACACTAGTTTACTCCAAACATAGATACACACACACACACATAGTAGCAACATTGTGTTGTGAAAATTGTCAAGAGACTATTGAATAGTATTGAATAAATCAGTTTCTTGGACTGAGGTTCTGCGTGGTAAATTACAACATTTGTTGAGCAGATGTTTTTGTTTTCCTTGTAAAGGGGCTTTTCAGCAGGTTGGGACATGCAGTGAGCCGAGATCTGAAACTCAGTATGAAAAGAGTACAATTAAATAGTTAGACTAGCTCTTTAATTCTCACATTGAAAGATATTTAATATATGATATAATCTCCTTGTAAAAACATGAGTTTAAACTCTAAATGTTAATTACAAAGTATTTAAACTATGTAAGGGCATATAAAACCAACTTTACTATAATTAGTAGTAGTAATGGTGATGATAATAATACTTTCAGTCATCACCAAGTCCCCTTATTTATCCCATATTCTTATCATAGCACATAAAGAGTTAAATAGGAGCAATGTTGCATATGTTTAGGAGGGCACTGCCTGAATAGTCTCACTCAACATTTTGCAATTTATTGTAATTAAATTAAAAGACAAAGGAAATGGGATTATTTCATTTCAACATGTGATCTTTCAGTGTATGTATCTGGACCAGAATGATATTGATAAATATTGGATAATATGAAACAAAACTCAAAGACGTGTGCGTCATTACACCAGACTTGGAATTGAATTAAGACACTTTAATGCCCTGCTGTTAATTTCAGCTTCACTCTGAGGGTTAAGAGTTTATAGGAGCTCGTTAAAGTGTTTACTGTGCAATAACAAACACATGCATTGACTTAAAGCAAGCTAACTCACACCATGTCTTTAATTCTGTAATATATGTTTTATATTTTCAAGATTTTTAGGATATGAATGGGTTCTTCAATATTCAGTGTACAAGTGTACAGAAGGCCTATTTCACTAATTTACATGTCTTTAATTTTTGATTTTCTTTATAAAGATGCAGTTTTGCACGATGTCTGGGATACAGTAGAAACTCAGAGGAGCATGAAAGACCTGTGGCTTTATTAACTTCAAACACCATAAATGTGAATCTTATTAAAAACTATTAAACTGTTTTTATAGCTAGATAATTGCAAACATAATTTGACATTCACAACATATTCTAACAACAATTTGGCATGGGAACCTTTTTTGTCAACAAATACGTTTAATAAAACTATGGGAGTATATTATCGTAAACCAGGTTCACATCAAGTTATAAAAAAAATAACATATATATATATATATATATATATATATATATATATATATAATGACTAGTAACTAAGTGGAAAGACATTTGAATCAAGTAAATAGACAGCAAGGAGACTACAAGTCATGTGGATGAGACAAGCAATCCTGTTCTTGGCACAATCCTAATAGCATTCTTGGCACCAAATTGTGTGTTAGGCAGTCCGAGGAATATTTTTACAGGGGTGCTTCATATGCAGATTCATCATGGTCCAAACCCTATAACTGACCAGTGATGCACCATTTCAGTCTAAGTGTGGTGTGAGTTGGAAACCATTTCCAATACAAGTACTGTCCTCCTCGGAGCACAAGATCCTGGGCTCAGGCAGACAGAAGTCCCTATTGAACATTCATCACACACTGCTACTGTGTCAGAGTTGAAAATGGGACCTCGGTAAAAAAAAGCAAACCAAGAAAATTGAAAACTGCCCCACTGGGCATGTGTGTGGTATCCTACATGAATCCTTGCTACATCGGTCCCTGTAAATCAATAAATCAAACTTCACCGCACTCTCTCATACGGTCTCTGTGCAAGACATGGGTTCCTGTCCCACAGAGCAAGACTGCTGTTCTTCATCAACGCAAGCTGCAAGCACATCGTCACACACAGGGCATTGGCAGTGGCACCAAAACCAAAAGACATTCATAAACCCCATTCATGTATTACAATTTCTCTAAATAATATCCACAGTGAAAAGGTGTTTTTTTAACTAGACTTGGGCGTCTGTTCATTTAAGTGTTATCTCTGTAGGTGATCACACCAAACTGTAAGGGTCATAATACTGCATTTATCTTTCTGTATCAAAGTTGAAACTCTAGTAGTCAATAGTAGTGTAAGTACGGTAATAAAAATGATTTAGTATATTATGATAAATACGGTAACTTTTGTAAAATAAAGAAAATAAAACTACCAGATGTTTTCAGTCCTACTGCTTTTAAGTTGTTCGATACCTGTAAACTTTTAAATTAAATACACTCGCAAACACTACACATATTTCCCAATGGGACGATATTTAAAACACGTCTTAGTGCAAAACTGGGAGATCGGAGCTGTTTACTTGCATTCACAAAAGGCAGTGTGTTATGTAAGGAACCGACATGGCAAATGCGCAAGGCAGCTCTCAGTCTCACCTGCTGGACGTATTGTGGGACCTGCTCTTCATGCCGGAAACAGGTTTCATTGGGGCTCATCAGGTAGAACATCATACGGATCCCCTGAGAGATGGAAACGGTGGATCTGTCTTCCCCCAGCGCCATTGTGCAGATACTTGTGATCAATTGTTTGTATCTGAGCGCGGCTGGTACTTCTTGTGTTGCGAGCTGCGTGCATTTGGCTACAATGTACACATCCTACTGCGGGATTAGTAGGTCAAAGTTTTCAGTGTAACCACAGGTCATTCATACAGTTACACTTGGAAATCGGCTACTTGATTGATCTATGTTTTACTTGTGCAGTTCACTCCCCCTTGACGTCACACCGTAAATTAATTAATTTGGGGAACAGAGCCCGTATTATGCCTGTGCCTCGGATGGTAACGTTCGAGAATGTGGGCAAAGTTCGTTAAAACATATTAAAGAATACATCTCATCTTTTGATGCAGGGTCTACATCCAGCGACACATTGTAATGCAGTCATTGGCGTTTTATAAGTAAAATATAAGATTATTATTATGCGTGTTGTTGTTGTATAGCTAAAGCGCAGCCTGTATTATTCCCAGTGCCATAACTAGGTGAGATCTGATCTGTAACCTCAGTGCAGGTGCTGGGTCTCGGCTCACCTTTGATTTCAGACTCAGCTGGACCATTTCCCTCCAGCTGCTGGAGCATATAGTTCCAGCCACTCCAGTCAAAAGAAAAATAATAAAAGCTTTAAATGGGTAAATCAGCTGTCAGTCACACTAAGACCCTGGCTCTGTGCCACCTGAATGGATGGTGCCTGGTTCCTGTTATAAAAGCATTCTTTACTCTCAGGTCATTATAACAACAGCAACTGCAACCAGTAGGCCCCCACAAAGGCAGATTGTGCAGAATTTGCTGGTGAAGTTGTTGTGTGTTATTTGATCAAAGGAGCCGTCCAAAATGTCATTTATATAAGGAGATCAAAATGTTGGCCTTCAAAATAGAAAAGAGCTGCCCACAAATACTTTAAACCTATATATAATTAGGTAGATATACATTGAACAGGTCTTGGATTTTTCACACATGGCTTTTTTTCTCTTCACCAGACGAAACGCAAGACCGTATCTTGGAAACACACCAAAGTGTCTGTGAAAACTGAGAAATTCAATACAGGCATTTTGAGGGCAATGCAGAGGTTTTTTTTATTTTATTTAATTCTCCTTCTCCTGAACTTTGTATCTTTTAAATTCAAAATATTTTAAATCTGCATTATATAGACAGATCTATGTTATACAGCTTTTGAGTTGCACAGAATAAATTAAGCAATATAAATCACAACTGGGCATGTTTACCACATATCACCACATTTCACTTTTGATGCACTCTCCTTCTCCAATATGTTATGTATTGTTCATTAAGGCCCGTCTGTTTTCAGAAAGTGAGACTAAAGCATTTATTTTTAAAAGCTAAGCAAGCATTCGCATAAAGTGTGGAAAAGCATTTAGTTTGCTCTGTTGTTTTTGGCTTTCTATGTTATTGTAACAATATTTCTTTTTCCTGTAGAAGGAAAGGGTTTCCCAAATGGATCAAGGTAGAAGGTTCATCCAAGATCAGAAGTAGCAGGTCTGAAAACTTTTTCCTAAGGTAACCAGAACAATAAAGGTGAAGGGCCAAATCTTTCTCTCTTTCACCCCAGCTGCGTTGTTACAGGGCATCTAGATAATCTATAACCACACAATGAACACTGACAAAAATAAATATATACAAAAGGGTATAAGTTCTGTTGGGGGGGGAAAGATTTACAGAATTTTGCAGCTCCCTTCATAGACTTAACTTGGCTTTGCAACTCTGGATATTTATTCATCCAACCTTCAATTTGGGAAAAAAGTATTTCTGTCTTACAGAAAAATTACCACACAGACACAGAAACGTGGCATAGGACAGACAGACATGTTTGGAAAGAACACCTGTTTATTTGTAGATCTGGTAGAGAATTGCACGGGGTTAATACTTAGAAAGACATTGTATAAACAAGATCTGCAATCCCCATCTACAGTCTGTGGGCCGTTGCAGTCTGAGGCTGCAGGTTTACTGAGATATGTTTTCTGGGATAGTCCACATGCCCAATGGGTTTAAAAAATAACATTTTATAATTCATCTCTCTATTAATCCCCCCGTGTATTTACAGAATTTATGGCTAGTTTTTTGGCAATGTGGAAAAAATATAGACATTTCCCATGCATTGCTAACAGTTTAGCTAGAAACCATTTCTCTGAGGAATCAATGTGTTGTCCAGTTTGATTAAATTTGTTTAGAAGCTCTTGCAGTTGTACAAATAAGACGATATAAAACTGGTTTAATCAGGCGTGTACAAGAATGAATCTGATCACAGTTGAAACAAAACCACTTACAGGTCCCCCACCCCCGCCACACACCCCATTTTTCTTTTCTTTTTTTAATTTATGGAAAACTTCAAAGCCTCAAAGCAAATGTCTTTGCAGAAGGAAAGGATTATTTAGGTATTGAATCCATAGCACCTTCAGGCCAGATCTGAAAGTCCCGAAAGGTGCAAGAAAACATCAGTGCATGAATCTGAATGCATACTTTCACAAAAGTAGCAGCAAAAAAATCATGCTTTAAAAATAGATTTAACATCCTTTTTTCAAAATAAATGTGGTTCGAGTGGAAGGCATTTTAAAAAACATTCCTTGCTTCTTGGCAGGACTATTAACTCTGCCTCAAATAAAAGCATCTTTTACTTGCACAGATTTGACTGCAGACCTTTTCCAAAATTATAAATTAATGTAAAATTAACCGCACCTATAATGCTAAAATAATTCATACGAGGTGCACTAAGAGAAAAATGCAGCCGCACTTTTTCATTATTTCGAATGAACCTGTGAGTCTTTTCTGGGAAGGTCGGTTAATCTAATAAGTAAAGTGTTTGGTGGTTAATGCCTTGTAACATTCAGATTTGTATGTTGTTATTTTAATTTTATGAATGGTTATTTCATATGAATGTTGGCAAAGACGGGAAGAAGGCAATAAAAACACACGTAGTCAGACGGGCAACAGACTAGCAATGTTTATTATGGGGTGAGTGGGTATACTGTAAATAGGAAATTGTTGTTAGAATGAAGGTAAGAAAATATCGATCATTATTTACAGAATTAATATATATATATATATATATATATATATATATATATATATATATTAGCTGAACAAGTATTTGATTCTTCTGCGCTTTTTGTTGCTTTTTATTTCCTTTGTAACTGTCATACAGTCAAAACTGATAAAGGCGTGTATTGAACAGTGCAAACTGAAGCATAAACCTGCCCATTGTCTTTGCAAGGCACAGAGTATGGAATGATCAGAACACCTTGACCTCTTCAGATTCTCCAATAAAGCATCTTTACAAAAGTCCCTCTTTACAAGACACAGTTATCAACATCAAACAAGTCTTCCTAACTTTTTAATTCATAATTTCCTGATATGCCCAAAATGTCTACTACTGAACATGTTGGTTTCTTTGTTTGATTTTAGAAAAATTGGCACTTTAACAATCATATTTTCTGTGTCAACAAATGGTGCAAATCATACTGTAATTAGGTTAAAAAAACAAACAAACCCTCTCTCAAATCTTGATTAATTTATCCTCACAGGTCTGGTTAGAAACATTTATAATTTCTTTTTACATTTTTACATTTTTTGTTAATCTTTCACTTTTACTATTACTGTAGGATCACGTGTTGTGAGCCTCATCCCGTCAGCGGACGCGGTGTTCTTTCCTGAGCGAAGACGCTGCTGGCCTCTGCACTGTGTCATAACTGTGCGTGCTCCGAACTGTGATCGCTGTCGTGACTGTCCTCGTTGGCCAGGGAGTCGGCCGAGTGGTGCAGGCCGGCGATACCAGAGAACTCCGAAGGAAGCAGCGTCCCTTTTTTCACATTGACAAGTTCCTTTTCACGAGCTACTGCTCCCTGTTGACCCCCTTTCACGCGCTTCCACTTCATTCTTCGGTTCTGAAACCAAACCTTCACCTGAGGGCAATAAATACATACATAAATAAATAACATGCATGAGCTAAAAAGAAAGATCAAAGGATGGAGTTTAGTTTTTCCTCTGAGGGAAGAAATAATATACCATTATGGACAGAATTGCCAAGCTGTATATTCTAATACAAAATCAGGTAGATGCACCACCTTTTTCAGCATGTTGTGATGTCCAAGAAATCCACGGTGTGTTAATGTAAACACCAAGGTCTGACAGAAGTGAAATTAATCTAGACTTAAAGTGTGTTATTTTAGTTTAGAGGGGATGAGAATATAACGTCCAGAGTGACTAGAAAAACATCTTGAAGCTCTTTCAGCCTGCGAGGGTCTTTTGGCTTCAAATTCTGGCCACTTGGACATGGACAAGAACACGTATGTAGTGAATATCAGGACACCAGCTGGTACCGTATACTCCTGCCAACATCCAGGCAAACACAAGCCATACCCCCTCCCCTTACAGTAGTGAGGGTTCAAAGGAAGCTTACGTGCATTCATTGACTTTGCGGAGAAATATAAATATATATATATATATATATATATATATATATATATATATATATATATATATATATATATCAATTATAAATATAAAACTTTCTTTTCAGCTTCACATACTTTTGAAAATCTGTTACTTCCACGGTTTCCCACCCCTTTGCTTGGGATGAAAAGGGAAACTCTTTGAAATATAAGGACATGGTGATTGTAAGGCTTGTATTTGGCAGCTATTTCTATATCAGCAATTACGTGTTGATGTATTAGGCACATCTGCTCTCTGGCATCAAACTCCTTCCTTCTTTCCCTTAGTCGACAAGTTGTTTAGTATTTACGTCTCCCAGACTGATGATCAAGCTGTTGCTTAAAAAGGTTGACGAAGATGTGAACCTCTGCTGCGCTTCTTGCTGGGAGCAGATACTTTGGGAAAGGTTTGTTCTGTCTGATTTATTTTAAGGAGTGCTGTGCTGTGCCATGTGATCTCTGGGTTAGGAAGTAATTTAATAGGATAAACGTTTATGTTGGGTTTTGATGATGCATGCCGTATTACTGATTGGGAATAGTTCAGTGACAGGTTGAATTTTTGACCCACAATGCCAACTCCAACCACGTGTTGAAAGGAAAAACAAATGTTTATAGCATTTTTAACCTCTAAGCACTTAACCCTTTCTGTCCAGCCAAACAGACTAGACATGCCAGGGAAATTGGGAAATTGTTACTGTGTTTTTAATTTGTTTTCGCAGCATTGGTATTTATTTTACATTATTGTGTGCGTGACATGTGATGTTAAAAGCTTTCACGTGCAGGTTATTATTTATTAGTTTTCTCTAGCACCTATCAACTGTCTTTGGGGAAAAATAAATAAGCGAACGTAGAGTTAAGTACCTATTTACATTTTGTGCAATTTTCTTTCACTGAAAACACAGCTTAAGGCACTAATTGTAGGTATACTGTGACTACAGCAGGTCTATCATATCAACTAGCAAGATTAATGCATGTAATTGAAGTTGTTTATAAAGTAAAAGATAGTCAAGATATATTCATAGGAGGTGCATCAAACCTCATGTCCAGATTTTGATATTATTAGAATTAAAACTCCAGAAGAGCTACTGCCATTACAGTGCACTGCTGGGCTCTAACAGTGATCTATTTTAGTCCTCTGCTGAGTGTGTTTTCCCAGGGGTATAGTCCCACGATCCAACACACACCTCGCTGGATCCGGAGGGAGTTCTCTTACTGTATTACCGTATCTCCTTTTCATGCCTGCGTTTGTGTCCTCTTTATGGAGCATGAGGGCCTGGTCTAAAAACACCCTGAAAATTGTGAGAATGGCTTCACAAATATGCTGTCTACATTCGTGTGTGTTGGCAAGAGTATATAAGTGAAGTTCTGTTCGGCTCTAATGTGTGAGCATCTCTTAACGTGGAAATGTTTAACCCAAGAAGGGCAGCTGTCAAGGGGGTTCAGGATGTGCAGTGTCATCACTTCCTGCTTAGCGAAATCAAGTGTGGGGGGGGGGAACAACAACAAGGGTGCAGGATCCGTCATCCCAGCAACTGGGGTCATAATTACATCCAGTAATTATTGGATGGTGTCTTTTCTTTGACAGAGGACTATTCTTTCTAACTAATGGAAAGCGGCCAGCAAGCACTGTGTTTTTAATTTAAGACTGGAGGGTGGGTCAACATTGTGATTTGTGTTTTTTTAACTGTTTTGTACCCAAACCACACTCTCAGATGTCACTGTCACAGACATGCGAGTCAATCCCTAGCGTGTAAAAGGGGGAAGAGGCATGTTAGACTTGCTCTGACCGAGAGTCAGAGATATCTGGAGTAAGACGTGTTCCCACAGTGTAGGGCACGACTCAAATTGAACAGCAATCAGTCGTACAGCAAATACAAAAACATACATTATTATTATTGTTGTGAAATCAGGAAGCTGCTTTTGAGTAACATGGAAACAAAATAGTTACGATGAAAACCGTTTTGCCAGCATTTCCTTGCTCAGTATATTCATGTTGTTACAAATTGAACTGACACTTTTCTACAGTTAGAACTTGGATAGGAAATATAAAACATATGCTTTGTTTCTACTTATCTCAATGTATCTGTGTTTTTTAGTGTAAAGATGTTTGACGGACCTTCAGTATAAAGGTAAAGTAGAAGATTTTTTTAAAACATTTTCATAGGGGAATTGTGATCTAGTTTGTATAAACCTTTCCAGCTGACTGGTTTTTAATCAAGTCTAGTCTAATAAAATAACCAACCCGATTCTGCAATGTAACTTAATTGTCTGTATTTCATTTGGGGTAACAGTTATGCCAAAGAGCATAGATGCATGTTTTATTATTTTGTTTCATTTCGTTTTATGGAGGGAAAAATCTCAATAAGAAAAAAAGGGTTTGTTGCTGTTTTGTTTAAAACCCATACATTTCTAATTAAAATATAAACAAACACATTAAACTCAAAGCAAACACTATGAAACAATTAAAGCATGCATTACACACTATTTTCTTTCTTGGATATTTATACTGGGATGACAGTGGTGTTTATCATTTTAAATGTAAAAGATTAAGTTATGGCATCCCAGTAATATAATACCATGATTGTGGTGCTGCAGTAACTGTGATTTATTTGGCATGAGATAAGTTTTCTTATTAAATCAGCACCCTTGTGTTTAAATCTTCTCTTTCCTGCTTGATTTGTCAGTTCTAGTCTCTTATTTTAAATCATAACGATGCTTCACTACAGAGTTAATGAGGTATTACATTTGCAATGTCTCACAAGCAAAACAGTTGCTTTCAATTTACACCGCCCAGTACTGGTCTGCTGTGTCTCATTCCAAATTTATAATAAGTGCATCATGTTTAGCTTTTGGGCTTTTAAAATCTACTTCTGAATTTCAGTAATTTGAGCCTCTCGCTGTATGTAAATGTATTAAGGGAGGCCAGGTCCCAGTGACAGTGAGAGACTGTTGGCTTGAGCCAGAAAAGCACGGTTCTTAAGCAGTTTTATATGGTTCTGACATCACCATTCTGCATGACCTTTAATCCCATACATAACAGCTTTATAAGATCTATGAATACATTAGAACAATGATCATAGCCAGCCAAAACAGCACTTGCTACCGACCATAATCGCAACATAAATTATATTGAATTCCATATACATATATAAAATATTTGATATTCTTAGCTGCATATCGGCTATAAGGGTCTGTCCACGAATTGCCTATGGAAAGGAAACATTGGTGGGCATTTACTTTTGTACACACTGCTAGGCTGGACTTAGGCCGAGACTTTAACCCAACCATCATTAGCAAATGACAAACACAGGGCTTGTAGAAAGATTAGAAAGAGGAAACCTCTATCAAATTAAAAGCAGTTGAAGCTTTGGTTTAAATCCTGCCCTGGTCTGAGCTAAGCACAACCATTTGGTAAGGCAATATTATGAGAGGTGGTTTCAGAGAAAAAGCAGGAATAGATGATGATGAATATTATGATTATATTAAATGTCTATCTCATACCTGTCTTTCGGTGAGATCTAGATTCACTGCGATTTCATATCTCCTCAGTCGTGTCAGGTAGTTGTGATGGGCGAATTCGGCCTCCAGCTCTCTGATCTGCTCCTTGGTAAACGCGGTCCTCTCTTTCCTGGGTTTGCTGCTCACATCTGACTTGAAGTTCCCTTCTTGGGAATCTGGAATGAGAAACAGAACATTTTCCAGCCGCCATAAAAAAATGCGCTGTGATAAACTGCAGGTGCACATCTGAAAAAAAACGTAGAGCAGGAAAGAAATCAGGTAAGTAAAACAATTAGGGTTGCCAATCACGTTTTACGATTCTGGTTCTGTTTATTCACACTCTGAGTGGGCTCGGGATGTCTGCGAAAGCGCATGTGGAACTAAGAAGTGCCAGCTGTGCTTTCACAGGCTGGGGGCTTTTATATTTGTCAATGTGGATTTCACTAGAAGGAACCTGGAATTTGTAGGAATTGATTATAGAATGACACTAACACCTACCATTAGTTTACAATTTAAAATATATATTCCTAAGGGAACATTAGTTTTGTCTGTATCCACACACAATATATAAAACAGCAACCAAACACACAAGCAAACCTACAATCATATCACCCCATTGATATATCAATAAATAAGTTGATTCATTCCCCAAGGCTTGGACTAATACCTTCTGGTTCTACTGTACATTTTTCAGTTTGCAAACAAAATGATCCTATTGTAGTTTGAGTCCTTTCTGATCTTATTTTCAATAGTTATTAGTGCTTTTTAAATGTATATATTGTGTTCTTATATATGCATACATGTATATATGCTCCTTTACATCAATATTTCTATTGAAGATTCTGCATTGTAATCTTGACGGTATTTTAATAACCATGGGTAAAGATGGTTGCATTGCATCTGTGCCGTATGTACTTGTGTCCGTGACCCCGGGTCGACGCACTTGTTCAAGACGAAGTGTGAAAGTGCATACCCCAACCCACTCGACGCTGGGTCACAACATACCAGTGCGTGCCGCAGCTGGGTCAGAGTGTCGGCATGAAATGCATTCAAGTACGAGCTCCACATTGGAGACACACAGTTGTTCATGTGGGAACCTCACACAGGGGAGACGTGCTTCATCGGCTGTGGCACTTTGCACAGAAGTCCCATCTCCAGCGCCTCCCTTGACTCGTCCACAACCTCTAGTTTAGCGGTGGTCCACCCTGGTCATGAAGGGCCACAGTGTCTTCTGGTTTCTGTTCCTCCTCAACTCTGAAGGACCATTGATTTGCTCAATTGGCCAGTTACGGATTGATTCCCAGTAGTAAGTAACCTTATAAAGAGATCCCCAAAACCTAAAGGTCTACTGCCCTCCACGACCCGGCTTACACACCACTGCTTCTGTGCTGTTGCCACCATTTTGTTTAAAGGGATGTTTACAAAATCTTCCGTGTCATGAGCAGAGCATGAATTCATGACACATCTGGGCAATACATCTTAGAATATCTGTTTAATAACTCATCAGACTACAATGAGCTGCATTCATGTATTTGAAAATGCCTGTTGAATATCATTATGAATATGACGATGTACTCATGGGTAAATTCTCAACTTCCACTCTCTTTATGAACGTTTAGTTAAGCTTTGTTTTTTTTAAAGTACAATACTTCTCTTATTCAGATATTACTCTCAGTTCCCAAAAGTAAGGTCTAGAAAATTACATTACATTTTGTGTGTACTGTGTTTCCCCAGATTGGTGTTAAAGTTATTTATTTTATCCTTCCTTCATTGTGTTTCCAACTACCACATTTTCTTGGGTCGTCTTCAAATGCACATATTCCACATCACACTTGAAGGGGGAAAAGCTTGCATGCTTGTTAATGCTACTGGCATTCACAAGCTAAACTATAAATGCATTTCACACTGATATATAAAAGCGCACAGGCCGAGGGACACCCAAATGCCACGTCAGTATATGAGAGGCAAGCAGGCTCAAGTTGAAGCCTGACTAATTTCTCAGTTTTCTCAAGGTCTATTTTGAGTTCATTTTGGATCATTTAAAATCCAGAGGACTGCATTTATGCAACAAATACACTACAATATGTTCTCTAACAATGATTGAAAGTAAAACAAACATTGTAGAAAGATAATATAAGATAATAATATATTTTTATCATTTGTTGTGTGTGTGTGTGTGTGTGTGTGTGTGTATCTGAGGAAGTAACAGATTCCAAAACTGAAATAAGCACGTTGTGAAATTATTTGAACCCCTCCACTGATAACAAATGTGAGATACAAGTTACTATGGTAATTTATTATAGCTCCAAGAAAGATAAACAAATATAACAATTAACAAATTTCAATTTGCTACCCAATTAATGTCCGTCTATGAGGATATATTGCAAGAGAAGTAAATATTATACCTAATAGAATTGAAACCATAATTGACATATATAGAAATACTGTCAGCTTTGGAAATTAAAGTGGTCAACTGACACAGTAAAAGATAATATTTAAAACATGTTAATCCTTTCAGTATTAAACATGCTGCTCAATCAAGTTCAAATTTCTCAATATCAAATTTAAACAAGAAACCTTTAAAAAAAAAACTGCAGTTCTGACACCTTTGTTTGGATGATGAAACTTTAAAAGAAAGAAGAAGACTGCTGTGGATAGATTAGGTAATCTTTGAACTTTTCAGCTGCAAGAGGAAACAGGACGTGAGTAGAGAAGCAGGCAAGATATGTGTAGTGCCTACAGTAAATCGAAGTTAATAACACAAAGGTAGGGGATTGTTTTTCTGGGCACAAACAGGAGGTACAGTAAAAATAGAAGGTACGTTTGTAAAGGAACAACATCTTTCCATTGTTCAATGTCATGTAATACCCTCAGGGATACCATTTGTAGCTGAAGAGTTTGTTTTGCATCGTGACCATGACCTTAAACCTGCAGTCAGAATGTCCTGAAAATACATCGGAGAGAACAAAAGCTTTTCAAAACTGATGACCTGACCTGCTCAGCCTCCTGACCTGAGCTCCAATGAATTGCTCCAGAGGAGTGAAAAGTGCCGCCTGCACAAATACACTTTTGAGATTATTTGACTGGCCAGGGAGAAAAAGTCAACTGTACAGGGCTAACAGAATTGACTGACAGAATGCATAGAGTGTGTGGATCTCGGCTGCTAACGTACAATATGGGATGTGTCTCTTTAAGAACAAATGGCAAATAAATGCAAATACATTTTATTTTATTTTATCGTTAGACGGTTAATAAAGAAAGTATCATACAGCCTCCCAACCAGTAGGGGTCTCTGTTCCAAAACCTTAAGACCTCAAGTCTCTGAACACGGACAGATCCGCCAAAATCACCAAGGTACACAGAACAGGGACGTCCACTGCTTTTGCACAAATATTCAAAGACAAACTACGAACAATACTTTGTGAGTTGAATGACTGAGATCATTTAATAAACTGATCAAAAACTTTGAGCAACCATATCCACAAAATTGAAGCATCTCCTCACATTTGATTGATCTTATGTTTTAATATAATTTATTTCTGATTTATTTAAGCACTTCTATTTAAGATTCTGCTTAATGTTTTCCCTATCATTCATATAATGCATATTGATTGGGTTCTTTTTTGTAGTATTGAATATTAGATATTAATATTATATTTTAGTGAGCCGTAACTGTCAAATGTTACTGACAAACAGCTAAACGCTCGGGAGACATATTGAAATTATAGATGTGTCTTTCTTGATATGTCAACAAAAGACAAAGATGCTGTTGTTTTCTCTCAGTTTTGTGGATTCAAAGAAGTATCTGCTCTGTTTTTCCAAAATTTTGCTTTAATTTATACGACAGAATACAAGAATGCCATGCATCAGAACAGTTGTTGAGCTGAAACTAAGATTAAAATCTTACACTCTCAAAGCCCCTCGCATCTTTCTTGTGCCTTACCAAGATGCACGGAATTGGCAGTTGACCAAAAGCATAAGGTTGGCACCGATTTAGACAAGGGTGAAATTACAGGAATTATTATTCTAGCATATCTCCAATTGTTGCATCAGTTACATGTATAGTTAACATGCTTAAAATTGTAAAGGAGAGCATTGCTAAGGGAATACTTGATGATGAATGGGTTTGCATTCAGAAAAATTATTATAATTGTAATTTAAGGTGGGCAAGTGATTCAGAGTTTTATTATATATAAAAATCTATACTTAGCTACAGTATCTCCATCCAAACTGTTATTAAAATTAGGATGTTAGTAAAGAAAAATAGAACATATGATGTAAACCTGTCACCCATCACAGCATTTTGTAATTTGCCAATTGTTCATGTGTTGAAGTTTTGATTTTGTTTGTAATATGTTTCTCTGCTCTTAAGTTTTATTATCTTAAATTTGTTTAATATGTATAACAAATCAATAATAGGACAATTATTTTGACATGATGTATGAGATAATACGATAAACACTTTGACACCAATGAAAACTAAGACAGAAGACATTTTTATATCCTCATATTAAATAAAATGTAATTCTTTAGAATTTATTCCAGTATTGTTAGCTTTCATTACTGTCAAAGGGTAGCTGTTTTTTTATTTTATTTTTATTTCCATCATTATTTCATTTGATTTTATGAACGGGCCAAGGTTAAAGCTCTTGCACAATTCAAACCCAGCTCGTCTCTCTCACTTTTTTATTTGGTTTTGCGGTGTTTTTCATGTGCACATTTCCTGTCAAATAAGATGCCCTTCAGCTATTAACCTTTATCCTATTTTAACAAAACTGGCCAAAGTTAATTTTGGCTCGGCTGAGATTTGATGAAAGGGAGCCAAAGTGTGTATCAACAAAATGTATCAACTGGGATGAAAGAGCTGGGCTTGTCAGCTTTACATATAAAGCCTGGACACTGATAAATAACTCTTAATCCATGGCAATATTTAATTATCAATAGTAATAGTTAGCAAGAGATAGCAAGGGTTTTACTGCTCAATTTAGAAAGAAAAAAAGTCAAATTTAATAATACATTTAATAAATAAATAAAGTTGGCAACCTGATAGAAACAGTGTGACAGTGTAACACCTTAAGTTGCCATGTTTTTTTTCCCCCCTAATAATTGATATAACAGTTTCAGACACTTTCCAACAGAAAAAAAATAAAATCAACAAGCTACCAAGTTTAATGTAAGGAAGCATTCTTCAAATGGGAATGAGTTTCAGGGGCCATAGGTTGGCCACAATTTAAAAAATCTCACCGGGCACAACCTCTCCCAGAATAATGTGTTAGGAGTAATAAAAGAACGTGATATGTGACCTTTACGACACAGGGTTTGAATACGTACGCAATATTATCACTGCAACAGGAGTAGCTGACTCTCGCTGGCTCCTTTTCTCACTATTGCTTATTAAATTCCACCGAGTTCTTGCAAAATACGATGTGGAAACTGCAGTCATTGTTATCCACGAAAAACAGCTGCTGCTCTCCCAACCCCACCATTACAGGAATCACGACACGCACTCCAGAGGTTTGGGAGGCAAAACACAAGTTGCTTATTTTTTCCTATTGTAAACCAAAACTGTACTGCTAAGAAACAGCCAATTAGTCGAGTGGCTTTTGTGATCTTGTTAACGACACGATTATATAGTGATTTAAAGCCATCGACAGACAGCTTACCCTCTAAATCGGGAGGAAACTGGTGGAGGAAAGAAAAATGAAATGACCGTTGCAAATTCCAAAGAACATGTAACAAATGCGACACACAGGTAAATGTGATACACGTAGATCGAGCAGACATCCTTATAATTGATATATCCTATACATCTGACATATGCAACTAGACTGTTTTCAGCTGGTGCACAACACAATGAGCATCTTGAGTAACCCGAACTCACATTGACATTACAATGCTTCACTCAGTCGCCACTAACCCTATTCTATTTCAGGAGCAGAATTAAGTTTTCATCTTACCTGTCATGAATACCTAAACACAAACAACGATGTGTGGAAGCTATTGCAAGATCCCAGAGCTGCCCTTATTTCACTTTGGACAGTCTGTCTGGCAAAACTGCGTGTGGCTAACTGTCCAGTGTCTAAAGAAACAATGACACTTTTATAATAGAATGTAATATAATAATATGATCGTTCATCATTTCAGTTGTCAATAGGTCAACTTTACAATTACTTGATGCAAAATATATAAACAAACAAACATAATTTGTCTTTTGATGAGCAAATAGGGACACTAACAATAGGAAACGCACAGAAAGTCTCAGAGACGTGTACACCAAGCCAACAGAAGTAGAGTCAGCCAGGGGATATAAATGACCCTAATCAATGCCACACAGTGCTGCAGGTGCTTATTAAGCAAAGAAGAGTTTTCTGTTTGGAAAAATTAAGTCCCCTGGTTCCTTGAGCGGACAAGACCCACCCGGTCTCAGTTAGTAATGCCATCAGCAGCTCCTGGCCAGAGGAAGCGAGTTACACAGCTTGTATTACTACACTGCCTTCATAAAATGATTTATTTGTCATTTTGTTTTGGTTGTTTATTGATATATGCACCTACTGAGCTTAATTAACAAATAATATATACATGTTTTGCTATTTTAATGTATATATCTTCTTTTAAATCCAACTCATTACTATATATATTTTTTAAATTCTATATCTATACATTAAAAAGTGACATGCACTTCAGAAAACATAATTCTATTGCAATACCAAAAGGCGAAATTGAACGAAAAACATTGTTAGTGTTAATCTTTATTTTTACCTGTTGTTATAGAAAACAGTTCTCAAAATGAATGAACAGGCCGACTGGGGCAGAGAGTTCCTCGGTGGGAGACCTTGAACGTTGCACAAGGCCATCATCTTACTGAAGATAACTGACACGAGCATGAAAACCAATAAAAGACCTTTGGATGACATGTCAAATGGATTACATTTCTTTGCATTGTATGCTATCCTGGGTTACTCTGTATCATCACATGTTTTTTATGCACCGGTTCTAACCTTTTTGGTTTTTACATTGTTTTGCAAAACATGAAAAATACACGGCGCTTCTCTGACACGTTGTCTGCACTGATCGTATCGTCTGTCTATGTCAGCATGAATTCATAATCTGATTATTCCTGTTTTATTTAACCTTTTTCTCCAGGCAGCTGAATGACTGAGTGCGATACCGGCCTCTGGCAATACTCTGAATCCTGCATCCAGCATCAAGCGTATATATTCACAAAATCATCTTACTTTTATTGATTCACTGATTATTATACCTTCTTTTCTTCTAGGTATTTACTACATGTATGGTGACATATGAAGGATGTTTTAGATACCGTTATGTAGAGTCAACAAAATCCCTGAATTACTCTGAAATATATCAAAATATATGATCCTCATATTTTTCCAAATTTCCAAATTGGCCCCTTTTTGTACATGTATAATCCATAGGGTGTATTTTAAATAAATTATGATCTGTAATCAATATATTTATTTTATATGTTGAATATATAATATACAAAAAGGGGGCAATTTGGCATATGAAAAATATAAGGATCACACATTTCTACTACATATACTTTTGTTAATTTTGGGCTGCTAGTATTAGAACAGTTTTCAAAGACCATGAAGGTGGACTATAGCTGGGAGAAAAGCAGACACAGTAATATTGTAGGCATTAAGAGAATAGCTGCACCTTTTAAAAAAATCTCAGAGCTGTGATGCTTTGTGTCTTTTAGATTTCATTCCTTTTTTGGTTTTGTCTTATTTTGTTTGTCTTTTATTTCCTTGTATTGTTTCAGGTTTGTGACAAAAATGCTATACAGAATTTGGGAATTGCAGATAGGTTGGTGACTTACAAAAGTAAATTCTCTTTCTTTTTCTTTATTTCTGGGGCAGTTTTTTCTTAATAGGTTACGCTGAGTGAAAGTTCTCTACTCCAAAGGTAAACAAATCTCAGTTAAGAAAGAAAGGGAAATACAATCTAGAAAATGTGACATAACCAACAGAGGAAGCAGGGCTAGAGGAAAAGCAACAGCTGATGTAAATCAATTATAATTTATTATATTAAAATGTGGTAAAAAAAAATAATAATACAGATATTCTTTCTTGATTTATTGAACAACTCTATTTGTGAACAGCCTAACCTCTTCTCCAGAAAATATCCAATACATGAAGTTCCTTCTTCACTACTTCATAATTCATATTCCAAATCCTTGTGAAATATCGTTTGTCAGGCAAGCTGGGATCTGCGTGTAATTCTCTCAAAGAAGAGACAGAAACCTCCCGGCATATCCCTGATGGTAAATGCAGTACGCCATCAATTCTATGATAACATTTATTGGATTTCCACTTTATCTGGCGTGCATCATTCCATTGTCTTGCTTTGTGTGTAGATAAAATATAGCCCTCTTATATTAATAATGGATAACAGCAGAGTAAAGATAACAGACTGTAATAATTTTTTTACTATCCATAAACTAGGGGTTTTTACAGCGCAGAATGAAGAAGAAAAAATATTGTTTGGAAGAATGTTCATTTTATTTTAACAAGTGGCTGACAGATTGTTTTTGTATATGTTATTGAACAAGGAGGGGATTTGAACACTAAAATAAAAAGGAAAGTAGTAAAGTTAAGTTTATTTTGGATATAATGGTTCTAATTAGACAATACCATTTTTAGCTATGTAAGCACTCTTTTCGAAGAAAACATGGAAAATGTTAAAAAATCTTGCAGTCTTAACTTTCACAAGCATGAATAATAATAATTTAAAAACAAACTGGATGTCAAATTTATTCTTTTTCTCCCTCCAAATGTATTTCTTGTGTTACTTTGTGTCATTAAATATTTTTTTTGCTCCATTCCAAGAAGAAACATATGGATACTTTTTAGACTGTAAACTTGCAAAAGACAAAACAGTTTATGGTGATTGTACATAGCTATTTTTCTCTTCATGCATTACTGCTATGGATATATTCTGTCACTTTTCACAATTATGGTTTATGGATTTTCAACATTATAGATCTGAGATTATATTGCAGCTATAAAGATAACTATATATTTAAAGGCAAAAAAACTAAATTTGTCACCTACAGCTGGAAAAAGTCTAAATCTGCAGGTAAGATTTTCAGATAAGTAATTTTTGTATTGCAGGCTAATAAACATTACAAGCTTGTGAAATTGAGAATTCAGATAGAGATAATTATCGTTGATGGAGACTCAGAAGTTGATTATAAACTATTTACATTTTTATAGATTTACATTCTCGTTTTTTCCAGAAATTATATATTTTTGTATGTATGTATAGAATGTTTGGTTTGTTTATACTGCGTGTTGCCCTTTAAGACATTAATCAAGTCTGAGTGCATTTTCTGTAAGTTAAATATTCTTAAGCGACAAAATAAGGATACAGTTAATTTTTGAAGAAAGACGGGATTGAATATTGTGGAAAAGCCATTCTCTTGTGATGAATAGCTCAAAATCTAATAAATAAAGCTAATTTACATGTTTCTGAAAAGTAAATAAAAGAGTAAACAGGTTGTTAAATCCATGTTTTATTCTAAAATCTCTGTCAAGCACCTGGATATAAACTACTGTAGCACCTTGTTTGTGTCAGAATATATTAAAATACATTTTCGTCTTTCACTGAGTCTCCCCCCCAACTGACCATGTTTTTTTATTTATTATTTAACTCATTTACCACTGATTTGGGCCAATAGGATAATCCCATACTTGTTGTGACTCTTGTTGTGTTTTGCTTGCGAGGCAATTATTCAAATGCAAACCATCCGCGCAGCGCCGTGTGGCTCTGGTGTGTGGGGGGGTGTCTTCTCCTCGATTTGGTGTCGGCCTGAATAGGCCACCACATCTATACTTTAAATATAGCTGCAAATACCTACTGCACATACACAGAAGTAGCAATGCTCACCTTTTAAAAGCCTACATTGATTATGAGGGGTGGTTTTATAAACACCTTTTCTTTTTTTGCCTGAGTTATACCTATTCCATCTTCGTGTGTTATAATATTTGAAGTTTCTTGAGATCATGGCCTTGCAAAAGAAAACAAGAAGCATTCAAAATAATACAGATCAAAGTATGCAGTGTCATAACTAGTAAAATGTGGTTTATTTGTCCAATTAGCCGATACAAATATCAAAGGATGTCTGTCAACTTAATGTTGGCCATTATAAACATTAATGATAAATCAACAGACATTAAAAGGAACTATTATTTATCACCTAAAAGGTCTGGCTTCACAGACCCAAATTAGCACTTGCCAGGGACTACCCAATGTTATTTTGGCAGAGTAGCCCTAGACTAGAGCTAAACTAGGTCCGTCAAACCAGACTAAAACTTATATAGTCAGGTAGATTCACAGGCACTTTGAGCTACTCTATATCAGCAATAATGCAAAAGCCTTTTGTCATTTACCAATTTCACAGATTACCTTGAAAACTCTGCAGACTAAGTGGAGACAATAAATTATATTTAAACAATGATTTTAAAGAAAAATACATCACTTCTCTATGGTGAAACTATATTATAACTGCGGATGGGAATTCATCTTCTATATGGCTGAAAATGAAGGTCCACACTTCCATATTATTTAATATAAATCAAGTTTTCACACCTCAGGATTATGCAAAGTGTTGTGCAAAATATAGTTGCTTGTAAATATATTGTATATAAGTTAATTTAAACGTATTCAGTGTCTTACACCCACAGCAATAAGACAGAACTGAGAGCGAGGTCCCGATACTTTGCAATTGTGAATTTACGTTTCTGTATTTTAATCACACCGCAGATTTCCATTTCACAATTAACAGCTTTTAAAGATCATTAACAGATGCTTTTGCCAAACTGGTTATAAATGTGTAGTTGTTATTTCCATGTTCCTACGATTCCCCAAGTGATGTTATTTATAACACTTCAAACCATTTATTGTGACTGTAGTTTGCAGATGTTGTCAAGCAGATTGAATATGATGTGTGAGTTTTCACAAACAATTATAATTATGGTCCCAAAACTAGGGCAGAAATATTAAAATCTGTTGCACAACATTAAACCCAAAGGACCTTTGGCAATAATGTTATCACATCAAATCATATTTTAAGTGCAGA